>NC_064619.1:289418017-289719991 GCF_023898315.1 Schistocerca nitens
CCTCAAGCCTCCCCACCAACGGCAAGGTCCATGGTTCATGGGGGTAGGCCAACAAACATAACACCTTTAAATAATGTTGCACTAAATAAAATGATGCTACTTCCAACCACAGAGAATTAAGTCGATAAAACAATTCAAAAACTAGAAAACAAAATGTCAGTAGGCTTAGATGAAGTACCAATATGTGAACTGAAACCATGCATAGTGATTATACAAGGCCCCTTAACAAATATAATAAATGAATCCTTCACATTAGGGAAATTTCCAGAGCGGTTCAGACAGGCAAGTGTTGTACCTTTGCTGAAGAAAGGTAATGCAGAAGACATAGAAAATTTCCGGCCCATTTCCCTATTGACAGCATTCTCAAAAATAATACAAGCAATTATGAAAGACAGATTAAAGAATTACCTGAATAAATACAATATTTGAAGCGAATCACAGTTTGGTTTCCGAAGTAGCAAAAATATGGAGTCAGCCATAGTAGAATTCACAAAAGTTGTACTTGAAGTTCTTGATAAAGATGAGTGTCACTGGCATATTTTTGGATCTTTCTAAGGCGTTTGATACAGTCGACCATGAGATTCTGTTAAGTAAATTAAAAGCATTAGGAATAAAAGGGTTAGCTAATGACTGGATGTGATCATACCTAATAGATAGGGTACAAAGAGTAGAGATAACACATACTTCAAACAGATCTAAACATTTGGTAAAACACTTACCAGAACCAAAATATATTAATACAGAGATTCCTCAAGGTAGCATATTAGGACAAATACTGTTCCTGATATACATCAATGACTTTCCCAGTAGTGTTACTCATGGTGAAAAAATCCTCTTCACTGATGACAGCAATATTATAGTGACTGAGAAAACGAGAGAACTCCTTGCCGAGAAAGCAAATGAAACTCTCAAGGAAGTTTACAATTGGTCAATAAGTAATAAATTGAAAATAAAGATAATTAAATGGTTCAAATGGCTCTGAGCACTATGGGACTCAACATCTTAGGTCATAAGTCCCCTAGAACTTAGAACTACTTAAACCTAACTAACCTAAGGACATCACACACACCCATGCCCGAGGCAGGATTCGAACCTGCGACCGTAGCAGGCCCGCGGAAAGATAATTAATGCCATGAATTTCAGTTTGAAGAGGAAAAATGACGATGTTAAATTAAATGTAGATGACACCTCTATAGACTGTGTATCAAATGCAAAATTTCTAGGACGAATATTGATTCTCAGTTGAAGTGGTGTGAACACACAAAGGTACTTGCAAACAGAATGTCATCAGCATGTTATGCCCCAAGAATCTTATCATCAGTGTGTAACATGCAGTGTCTTTTAGTTACATATTATTCACATGTAATCAGTTCTTAGATATGACATTCTGTTTTTGGGGAACAAATGCACAAAATATGAACACAATTTTCAGACTACAGAAAAGAGCCATAAGAATAATAACCAAAAATACTATTCGAGCTCATTGTAAAGATCTGTTAAGAGCATTGGGGATTTTAACTGCTGCATGTGAATACATTTACCAGTCAGTTGTACACATCAAAAATAACATTGATAATTACTGTACAGACAGCTCTGTCCATGACCATGCAACAAGAGATATACCCAACTTACATTTATCAAGAAAAAATAAACATAAAACTCCATACAGCATTTTCTACCAAGGAATAAACCTGTACAATAAATTACGCAAAGAGATTAAAGAAATTGTAAAATTACACTAATTTAAAAAAGCAGCTAAAGAGTACCTGTTATGCAATACATTTTATATATTGAAGGATTACTTAGCTAAAACAGAGTAGAGGTTTGATAAAAAGTGTTATACAAGTAAATAATAATAATAATAATGATTATAAAATATCCAGTATTCCGCATAAGACCTTCACTTTGTTTTTTTTCCTTCTTTTTTTCCTTTCTAGAAATACTTAGCCCCAAACTATGCGTGGCACAATACTAACACCTCTTCCTCTTTCTGAGCTCAACATTTCACTCATTATGGAGGGATGCTGACTCAGTTTTTCAGGATAACAAAGTGGAAGTTGCGGTACAGGAAATGGCCCAGAAATCACCAGTGTGTGTGTGTGTGTGTGTGTGTGTGTGTGTGTGTGTGTTTCTGTAGTGAGTGAAGTGTTATGAAACAATGTGTGTGTAGAGTGTGGAGCGACTGATAGTGAGAGATGAGTGAACAATGTGGCATTACATTATTTAATAAGTTATTTGTAAAAAAGTATTGTATACCAGGAGTAAATCTAATGCTTGTCTCTAACTAGAAGTCTGTAAATTTATGTGTAAAAGAATAAGCTTATTTTAAATTGATCTAAATTTTTAAGTACTTTGACATGTCCTACCTACATCCTTGTAAGAAGAGATCTACGGATGAATAAAGCTGCTACTACTACTACTACTACTACTACTGATACTACGTCAAACGCTTTTCGGAAAGCTAGGGATACAGACTGTGCCTGTTGCCCTTCATCCATCAAGGAATGGAAATTCCTACCAATGTGGTGTGTTTATATGTTTACTGCTTTTTTTGGTAAAGCAAGACTTCAGTTCTCATTTTTCAAACACCCCGCCAGTGTCAAGGTGCACAAGGTCTCACAAAACGAGCTAATAGACCGTCGTCGATGTATAAAACTTCCTCGTAATGTTTTCTCTACGACTGCAAGAGACGTCTTCAGAGGTAAAACTGCGAACTGCAACCGGAGCTCGAGGGAGCGCCGAATACATGGGTAGTGTAAAGGGCATCACAGTCCATCACGTGACGTCAGCTAAGAGGTTATCTCTGGTAGTACCACCGCTCTAGATTTGAAAGTAGTCGATTTTCGTTCTTACGCTGCAATAGTCTCATCAAAATTTTATCTAATTCACCATCTTCCCCTTTATATCAAAATTAGTACTTTGTTTACAAATCACTATAGCCTGTCTATACATTCGGGCACGATAATGCGATGTTTTCGATATGACACTCCTCCCAGAGAATTTTATTTATTTCATTTTTTAAGCACTATTGAGAGAATTCAGAGAACCAGAATTCTAAACTGACTGCAGAACGATTCTGCTCCCGTCAGAATACATTGTGCGTAAGGACAAAGAAGATGAGGTACGAGAAATTAGGGCTCATACGCAAGCATACAGACAATCGTTTTTCCCTCGCTCTATTTGCGAGTGGAAAGGATAGGAAATGACAATTAGTTGTACGGGGTACCATACGCCACGCACCGTAACGTGGCTTTCTGAGTAGCTATAGATGAAGATGCAGATGTAGATCGCCCTCTTGGTGAAGATGTTCCGCTACGGCCGATTTATACGTATTTCCAGGCGGCAGTTCCTCTAACCACCCAATAGAAGAGGAGTCATGGACGGTACTCCTTTCCTTTGGAATGATGATATTTTTTTGTAGTTTTGTCTTCACACATTACTCATGTATTTCCTATAACAGTTAGTTCGTGTCATTTTCTCCATCAGTTAATGATTGCAAAATAACATAAATATCACAAAATTATCGCTCATTTGAGTTCGATTTTTCATACAGTACTACCTTGGTATGCAGTCCTCCAATCGTATCTAATTAATACATAATTTTTAAACGAGATGATTATCGAAACAGAGTAACTGCAACACCGTCGAAGTACATAAACACGCTTCATCGCCTGCACGTCTCAGTATAGTTGAACAAGTTGTTTAAAATATCGATGAAAGTGTGCTTAACCGCACGCGCATGCACACACGCCAATAATGAAACTCATATCACAATATTTACCTTAGCCCGTCATAAATATAAACTAACAAACAAGAAATAAAGAAAAAACTAGATACTGTTGCTGTAAAACATTCTATTTTGAAGCTATGCAGCATAAACCGTCTCATAATTTTGCAATTACTCCGGTCATCTCTTCACAGCACCACATACTGTGTCAGTTTTGTTTCATTTACATACTGCCGTCGACTACTACAATTTCAAAGATTTTGTCGTGTAAGGTTGATCACTCTCTTTAGTAATTGAATGTATTGAGAAAAATATGTCACAGAATCAAAGACTGCCGGATAGTGCGAAATATGTATGTACTGTGTTCAGAAATTAATCTACCATCATGAGTAATTAAACAAAGCTTTGATTTATCTAGCTATTATCTGTTATATGACTGTTCATAATCAAATATTCAATTTGTAAACGAAGCCTGACTAAAAGTAAGTAACAGGCTCTGTAACAGTAACACATAATTACGTGAAACTGATCAGGGGAAAATGAATAAACATAGCTTATGTGACTGAACAACAAATAGTAGGTAACTACTCATAAAATGCTACCAAAATTATATAGTACGGAAAAGTTCAGCTTATAGCCAAACAATATGCAATGACTATGGTTCCTTTCGATCGTAACTAAGAAACGTGGATTCGAAAATAACCTATCAATAAAATATGTCATCAAAGGTATTGAATCATATCATAGTTCACAGACGATATTGCATGTAATATTGAAAAACGTGGTAATCCTCATTACTCTATACTTGTCAAAATATCTCGACGTTCTATGAATACACACACTGAAAAGTCAGCCACAGCAGTGCTGGAGAACTGTACATGTTTGGCTATTCGCATACTGATTAATCGTAGAAGAGACGAAGGGAGATCTAGGCAACAGGTGACGATAAGATGGCGTCATACAAAGCGTGCATCTAATCTTATGTACGAGAATAAATACACGGCTTGGGACAGCAAACGTAAGTAGTAGTAATACTAAATTGGTAATCTACGGGGGCGTTCAATTTGTGATGGTACACATTTTTTTCTCGGCCCATTTTGGTTGAAAAATGTGAGGAATTTTGTTGTGGGACATTGTGAAATATTCCAGTTTCAACCCCCATACTTTCATAAAGTTCCGATTAGCGGCGGCGCTCTACGTAGCCTTCAAAATGGCATCTATAGCGGACGGACGACTCAAGCAGATAGCTATCATTGAGTTTCTTTTGGCGAAAAACCATAGCATCACAGATATTCATGGGCGCTTGCAGAATGTCTACGGAGATCTGGCAGTGAATAAAAGCATGGTGAGTCGTTGGGTGAGGCGACTGTCATTATCGCAACAATGTGGTACAAACCTGTCTGATTTCCAGTGTGCCTTCCGGCCGCACACAACTTGACTTCTCCAATATTGGAACGTGCGGACACTCTCATTCGAGGTGATCGACAGATGCAAACGATCTTCTTCTTCTCCATGACAAGGCAAGGCATAACAAGTCTTTGAACGCGAGAGAAGCTCACAAAACTTCATTTGGCTGTTCTTCCTCATCCACCTCGGAGCCTGAACCTCGCACCTTCCGTCTTCCATCTCTTTGCCCCAATGGAAGATGCACTCTGTCGAAAGCAGTACATGGATGATAGAGAGGTTATTGATGTAGCAAGACTTTGGCTCTGACGTCGACCAGTAGAGTAGCAACATGCCGGTAGACAGGCCCTCCTAGTAAGGTGGCGAATGGCTGTCTCACTGAACGGAGATTATGTTGAAAAATAGGATTTTGTAACCAAAAGAGTAGGGAATAATAAGATGTACTGGAATCCTGAATGAAAACAAGCTGCTTTCAGAAAATAAGTGTTGTGTTACTTACAGAATGCCCCTTCAATGTTAACTTTAAATTGATCGGATAAATAATACAAACCACATGGTTTTCTCAGCACACGTGATATGACTCGAAGTTCTCGCGAAGCCAAGAACCACATTTTTTCTGTATTTGTCTTCCGACTTACTTTAAGTGCATGAGAAGATGAAGAAGATGATAAGATTGAGTGCATACTCCATCGGATTGAGTAAACACGACCTGACCACGTAATTAGCTTCAGGATTAAGAGACACTAGCTATCTCTGAGCCTTTGTAACGTGTCGTGCGCTTAGTGTGGATGTTGATGACTACGTTTCATCTACTGTTCACAGTAGCGCTATACTTTTCTGTGGGATTGAGGTCAGGTGATTTATCTGGCCAGTCGTGGTCCGAAAGGGTACTTGAGGGTTCGTCAATCCGGGAGCGGAAGGGAGCAGTCCTTTGAACTTGGCTATCTTCTTAGAAAGAAAGGAGTATCAATAGCGACGGTTCGTCACCGAGAATATTGACAAACATACTAGTTCACGTCCACTGTAAACTGAATAAGTGATCCCAAGTCATGGTATGAAAAACATCCCGAAACGTTACAAAACCACAACGGGCCTGTACAACATCCTCCGCAGACTGCACGTTGAAATGCTCATTGGGCCGTGGGTGCTTGCGACGCCTTGAATCATTTGAAAAGTGGCAGAACTGTCACTTGTCGGACCACTTCGCACGCGTTCAGTCAGCTACCGTCCAACATTTGTATTGTTTGGCCCATTACTGACACGGAGCTTTATGTGCTACTGTAATTAACTGTGTTTTGCGAGGTATCCGACTCAAGATGCCCCTGCATGCAGTTCGCTCGGAAACTGTTTCATATTGACCTGCGTTCATTGACTGTAGCAATTCCTATCGCATTTCAAATCTTGAACCTCTTTTGGAAGCGAGTTTCATCAGCATTACTTTTGTGATTCGGTTCACAAATCAGTAAAACGATCCCTTATAGGATCACTTTCTGTCTGTCTGTTCAACTGTTAGAAACACTCTCCCTCGGTAATGAGTGGACGTATGATGTTGAAATTTATTTCATGTACTAAGATGTACAGTTCCCTTAGTGGAGCAAAAAGTATAGGATCTAAGTCAATGTAGTCAAAAGATACGGCCATTTCTGTGAAGCAATGGAGCCTTGGTAGGTCACTGGAGGTAGTTGGTACCACATTTGCAAGCGCAAGTCACCTAATTACCGTAAATTCCGGGGAGGGGGCAATGAGCACTGACGCCACGTTGAATCTCATCCCAGATGTATTCGATAGGATTCAGATCTGGTGATTTGAGGATCCAGTTCATCAACTGGAACTCGCCACTTCTTTCCTCGATTGCTCCATCACACTCGTAGCCTTGTGGCATGAGGCATTATCTTGTTGAAAAATGGTCATCATGGAGGAGTTCACGAAGTCTACAACCAGTGTACGATACTGCTTGGCCGTCATGGTGCCTTGCATGAGCGCCACTGGACCCATTGATGCCCACTTGAATGTTCACCAGAACATAATGGAGCCGCTGCCAGCATGTCTCTGTCCCGCAATGCAGGCGTCAAGGAGCTGTTCCGCTGAGAGACGACAGATTCGCGCCTTTCCATCAGCGAGAAGAAGACGGTATCGGAATTCATCAGACTATGCAACGCTCGGCCACTGCGCCTATGTCCAGCGCCTATGGTCACGTGCCCATTTCAGTCGTAGTTGCCGATGGCGTGGTGTTGACATTGGTACCTGCATAGGTCGCTGTTATGACGGGTGGCCGCACAACACGACGACGTCTGGACGTGGTTTCACCTTAGTTTCGATACGTGGTGAAGACAGCAACCGCAGCCCTCCTCGAACACCCGACAAGTCGTGAAGTTTCAGAAATGCTCGTTCCGAGCCTCCAGGATATCACAATCTGTCCTCTGTCAGATAGATCACGAGCCTTCCCCGTTCTACACACAGATAGCGCGCTCACTGGTACTACATGCACCGTGCGTGTGTCTGACAGCAGTTATTCCTTGCCAGATGACACTGCTATCACCTGGACGGATTAATATCTATAGTAGGTCGGTGGTCATAGTGTTATGGTTGATCAGCGTATTTTGATGCTCGAAAGCACAGAAACTTCCTAGCAGATTAAAACTTCCTGAAAGGTTCGCAAGAGAGCTTTCTTGAAGTTTGGAAGGTAGGAGTCAAGGTACAGGCAGGCGTGAAGCTATGAGGACGGATTGTGAGTTGCGCTTGGGTAGCTCAGCCGCACTTGCGCGTGAAAGGCAAAGGTCCAGAGTTCGAGTCTCGGTCAGGCACTCAATTTTAATGCGCAAGGACGTTTCAAATAACGGTACCTTCTGAGGGCGGCAGCGGTCCTGGCGTGTACGAACCGCACAGTAGATGGTGGAAACTCCCGTACTGGTTTGTGAACATACTGTCCGATCTTGCATTTTTTGGTATGTGATGCACGTTTTTGCCCATCTACGGCAATCTTTCGTATTGCTAGGAGACACAAAACGATGAGTCAGCACTTTTACAATACCTTCTGCACTGGGGTGAGCCAGCCTGTGATGCTATCGAAGGTCGTATGCCGCAGCTTTTGAGGAACAAAAGGTCTAGTTTTGTCACACCAAATGCTAACCTTCATCTCCGCCGGCCTCACTTGCTGTAACGTCCTGCCGGTACTCTCGTAGTTGGGGACCTGTGGCCTGTCAGCTGCAAATGCTCATAATCGGTTCTCTGCATGATGGTATTGACACTTGATCAGAAATCTTACACGACTTTTTCTGCTCCCTTTATATAACGCAAATCAGTCGTGGACTGGTCAATGAACTCTAGTTTTCGGGCATTAGATTTATTGAATGCAAATGTAATAGGACTGTGGTCCGCATAAATAGTGAATGCTCTTGTCTCGATATACAAACGAAAATACTTTACGGTTTCGTACATTACCAGAAGTTCTCTGTCATATGCACTCCATCTGACGATGAGACCTGAGTTGTTGTGAGTGACAAGAAATCCAGAGGCTGCCTGTTGTCTTGCATCTACCACTAAAGTCAACAGTGCATGCAGTAACATTTAGTCCCAGAGAATCGCTTTCTTGAGATCTGCTTTCACTCTGTGAAACGCCTTTTGCATGTCTTGGGTCCATATCAGGGGTCGCTTGCCAGTAGTTTTTTTTTTTTTTTTTTTTTTTTTTTTTTTTTTTTTTTTTTTTTTGCAGACAGTGCCGCTGTCGGTGGTGCCTGACCGTCGGCTGCCCGTGGCACGAGTCGACGGTAGAAAGTTACTGCTCATAAAAGTCTTAAGTTCTCGTCGAGGTATTTCTTCGACAATGGGTATTTTCCCGGTCAGGAGGCATATTCTGTCTGCCGACACTGTGTGACCCAAAAAATGTTACCTGCTGCTGTTGGTAGGTACATATCTTCTCGTCGATAACTATTCCATATTGCTTAATTCTTTCGATAACGGACCTGAGATATTATTCATGCAACACTTTTCTCTCAGTACGCCAATATATCATCTAGGTACGCGAAACAACACTTGAAACCCCGCAGTACGTCATCTACAAACCTCTGCCGCGTCTGTGCCCCGTTTCTAAGGCCGAAAGGCATTCGAACGTACTCGGACAACCAGGAAGGTGTTGCAAATGCCTTCATCGATATATCCACCTCTGCGACTGCTATCTGATAACATGCCTTGTTACAGTCAATCATGACACAGACTGTCGATCCTCCGAGGACGTTAGTAAAATACTTGAAACTCTGTACAAAATAACGGCCTGGAACTGTATGGTCTTTTAACCACAAGGTTTCTAAGTACCATCCTCTTTCACTCAGTGTAACGGAGATGCCAAGAGCTACCGGAACTACGTAGCACATCTGCTTTTAACAAACCATCGAATTCGGCCTTTGCTGCTATTAAACGATCTAGGGCTACCCCTCTTGGTCGTGGTGATACTGGCTGATCGGACGTGCTTCTAATGTGGTGCACTGTGTGATGTCACACCGTTGGCTGAGGTGCCCTTGTGCTGCTTCTTTCGCCCCGTGCCACCTCTGTGTGCATGCAGCCTACGGTGCGACGTATGTCTCGTCCAAGCGTACCTATGACGACTTCATCATCTGTAGCAAATGTGTATCTCGATTCTCGTATTACACAGGAAGTCGGCGCCTAATGTGGCTTGTGACACTTGTGCTAGCAAAAACGTTCCAGTGGCAACTCTGTCTAAATCTAAATCCACCTCCATTTCGTATTTGCCATAAGTAGTTAGCGGTGACACATTTGCCTTAATGAGGCGCGCCTGTGAGGTTGTGGTGGTTTTCTGATAATTCTTGAACGGCAGTGCACTGACATCTGGCTCCGAGTCAGTCAGACAGTAACGACACGACATCACGACATCACGAAGAGGTGGATAATGTTGACAAGTTGCTCACCATCCCTCGTCGTGCTCACCTCCATGCTGAAGGCGGTGCTGTTAGTTCTCGGGGCCAGCATCAAGTACTGGCGGCCGCTGTCGCCATTTGGGTATGCACACGGTCTAGTATATCTCGCCGCCTTGTCGCCGAACCGCCGGTGGCACTAACAAATCTTCTCCTTCTGGTTGCCGCAGTTAGTACCGTGGTTATCTTTCTTTTGGCCAGGTGAGCTCTTCCTGTATGTAACAACTGCGACATTTGTCATTGTAACACCTCAACGTGACTCGTAAATTCATACAGCTGTCAGGCCCAAATCCCCATGTTGGCTCTTGGATAAAGCTGTGGTTTCCTTCTACGCATAGCCTTCCGCAACCAGTGTCATACACGCAGGATGCGTATTGTCCACAGTCGCGTAAACTTTGTCTGCTGCTATCTTTATCAATATCTGGATATCGTCTTCGGCTCAGGTAACTACCGCCGCCTTGACTGCACAGGGCATCTGTGCCAGCAAAATGTACCACAATGTCAGGTCTAGTAAATCTTGTTCTCAAGATGCCCAGTAGGTGTCTTCAGTACTCAGAGGGGTGCTGTCTTCCATCTTTTCATTTTTCAACATCTTTTGTATGCGTTGTTAAAGTGGTTCAGACATTCTGTCGATCAATAACGTTTTTAAAAATGTATACTGTCATTCCGTCGTTGGCAGAAGTATTATGCCCGCGGCTATAGTACACACATCAGAAAAAGTTTTGCATCACTCCGGTTCCCAGAACTCCTGAAGATAGACGTTCACTGTCGATATCGTATCACAGACACAGTTCCTTTGACTGTTCAGAGATGTCACTAAATCCGTCCAAAGATGTAAACAACCATGCATGAGCAGCTCCTATTAGACGAAGGGGGTCCGACCGCCTATCAGTCCCAGTCGTTCCACCAGGAAGGTGGTAAACTGCTTGTGTTGTCTGTAGTTCAACCATGCCTAAACGGACAATACCGCGGTTCTATCGCGTCCGCATTGTTACTGTGTTCCAGGAACGGCTCTCAACAAGGGAAGTGTCCAGGCGTCTCGGAGCGAATCAAAGCGAGGAGGTACAGAGAGACAGGAACTGTGGATGGCATGACTCGCTCAGGCAGCCCGAGATCTGCTACTGCATTGGATGGCCGCTACCTACTGATTATGCCTAGCAGGAACCCCGACAACAACCCCACCACATTGAATAATGCCTTACGTGCAGCCACAGGACATCGTGTTACGACTCAAGCTGTGTGCAATAGCCTGCATGTTGTGCAACTTCACTCCCGACGTCCACGACGAGGTCCATCTTTGCAACCACGACACCATGCAGCGCGGTACAGATGGGTCCAACAACATGCCAAATGGACAGCTCAGGATTGGAAGCACGTTCTCTTCACCGATGAGTGTCGCATATGCCTACAATCAGACAATCGTCGGAGATGTGTTTGCAGGCAACCCGGTCAGGCTGAACGCCGTAGACACGCTATGCAGCGAGTGCAGTAAGGTGGAGGTTCTCTGGTATTTTGGGGTGGCATGATGTGGGGCCGACGTACGCCGCTAGTTTTCATGGAAGGCGCCGAAACGGCTGTACGATACGTGAATGCCATCCTCCGACCGAGAGTCCAACCATATTGGCAGCATATTGGCGAGGCATTCGTCTTCATGGACGACAATTCGCGCCCCCATTGTACACGTCGTGTGAATTACTTCCTTCAGGATAACGACACTTCACGACTAGAGTGGCCAGCGTGTTCTCCAGACGTGAACCCTATCGAATATGCCTGGGATAGATTAAAAAGGGTTGTTTATGGATGACGTGATCTACCAACCACTCTGAGGGATCTACGCCGAATCGCCGTTGAGGAGTGGGAAAATTTGGACCGACAGTGCCGTGAAGAACTTGTGGATAGTATGCCATGACGATTACAGGCATGCATCAATGCAAGAGGATGTGCTACTGGGTATTAGAGGTACCGGTGCGTACAATAATCTGGACCACCACCTCTGAAGATCTCGCCGTATGCTGGTACATCATGTAGTGTGTGGTTTTCATGAGCAAGAAAAAGGGCGGTAATGATTATGTTGATCACTATTCCAATATTCTGTACAGGTTCCGGAACTCTTGGAACCGAAGTGATGCAAAAATGTTTTATGTGTGCAGCAGATTTGGCGTCTAGTGCGTTTACGGCGATCATAAACCCCGAGTGTCTATCAGTTATTTCATTTTGCTCCAAAGTTCTGGTTTTTGTGGTAGGAACTGCGGTGTTCGTACTTTCATCTGTGGCTGGCTAGTTTTTGCACATGTGCCACTAATTGCCGTCCGTGGACTCATAGCTGGACTATTTTGCTCTTCTCTTGCTGGTGGCAGCTCCCTTGTTTGTCTTTGTAGCACGTCTTGAATGCCTACTAAGTGTTCTTGCCTGTAAATTTACGTTGTACTCGGATCCGACGATATCGATCGACTCTGTGTTTTCCGGTGCCTATTTCCACTTGCTTGCGGGGCCACCACTTCATAGCTCTGCTCAATATCTATATAATTAATTTCGAAAAATACTGTTTCAGAGAAACTGTAACTTTATTCGCAAAGGTTAAATCAGTTCCATTCGGCGAGCGAAGCATTAAAAAAGAAAAAAGAAAAGAAAAGGAGAAAAACGAAAATATCAAAAAATTAACAATAATCTGTTTTCTCTCACTGAGTAAACAATGCGCACTTTGTGTTCAGTCTAGCAACGGCGATTCCCGCAAGTTTCTTCTTCCCCGGTTCTGCTTCACTTTATACATCTTTTACCAAAGACATCAAAACGGCAAAGATCTGTTATAAAGTCTCTTGTCGAGTTGTGAGAATGTTCCCTAAGTTTTCTAAATTGGTCCGCTGTGCGCAGTAATTATCATCTTTGCCTAAATATCATGCAACGTATCTGTCATCTTGTTTGAACTTTTTGGACCAACTAGGCTCTCTTGAGATAGAATATAATGATCTCTTGTTCTGATAGTCGTTACGAAAGATACGGTAATCGCATGTCGTGATAAACATTATATTACGTGATTTCTGCTTTCATACGAGTATATCGTGAAAGCTTCCTCAGATCCCGTAAGAACGAGTAAGTTAGTTACGAAACGTAGCAATTTTCAGTACTGTATGAATGAGATAAGGAACTAAATATCTCTCTCTGGTTAATAATTATTAAAGTAGGTACTGGTTATTATCTTGCCTGGTATGAATTTTAGCTATAAACTCCAGATTTCACAATAATTAGGGACATAGTTAGAACCTCCACTTCGAATTTTTTCTGATTTTTAGTCCGATATCCGTGGTCATAGTATTACTCAACACAGAGATACCTATTTGATTACTTTCAACACTAGACAACACTTACAATAAGCACAGGGTTACTTTATTAGATCACATCCAATTCTATACACATTTGGGAGCAACAATTGCTCACAATCGAAAACCATGGTTTTCTTGATGAATCACAGTATGGAGGAAAAGTACACGAGAGTGATCAAATCCATTACTAGAACCATAGTATACACAGAGGCTGACTCGATATTTAGAACCGCAGAGCTGTTACACACGGTTCTTATTACATCTGACTTCAAGGCTACTATGTCGTTATTCCATTGTGCCTTATATCGATGCACAGAAGAGAAATTCTCATCCGAAAGAAACATTAATCTGGATTCCAATCACCATGAAACTAGAACGTATAGCTACACTTTTGCTGACTGTTGATCTGGTTTAGATGGATATAGATATTAGATCTCCGTAAGGCACATACTAGGAGATGCGTTAGTGTCTGAGTCATGTACTGGAAACAACAAAGGTGAACTACGCACACCGGAAATTAATTCAGCCGAGAGTGAGACTTAATTACGTTCATACTCCAAAATAAAACTGAATATAATACTCTACTTATGTACAAACTTCTACATCGGTTAAGAAATTCTATTCTTATTAGAACACACTTTTTATTAACATAGCCTTCCGGATAACGTACGTGTAACGTAGCATGTGGAGTAGGTACTTCACAGTCAGCCGAACTGCAGTCAGGCTGTATTTTATTCGATGTTGCGATATCACAGGCTAAAGTTTCTTCTCTTTTGGGCTATGCATAAAAGGACTAATAACTTTGTTAGCCGAGAATATATTACACAAGGAAGTGTAATCTTCCGTCTCTTGCAGAAGGTTTTGCTCTGTTTTGCACCGTGCCGCAGTAATTAAGTAAAGAACAGATCTCCTGTAGTGTCGTCTCGTTGGGAGGAAATTCCTGAGAGAAGCAATTACAGAATATCTGTGAAGGTTTCGGAACTTCCTTCAAACTTTTTTCCAGCGAGTACACTAGTACAATCGGCAACAACTGTATTTCCTACAAAGAAATGTTATCCGACCGTTGCTTCAGTGCTTCAGCAAAAATTTGTTAGGCTGTAGACTAACTTCTACGCATAGTACTGTGGGACAATATAAAAGGAAAAAGTTTGTATTGTAGCACGAATATTTTGACGAGGAAGACGAGTTGAGGATGAATTTTCAAATATGACTAAGCTAGTATTCTCGCTTTTCATTTCATCTCTCTATGGATCTGATTAAAGCTTTCTGATTTTGTAGAATAATAATAATAATATCAGGAAAAGAGGCACACAGGGACTCATTAATTCTAGTCACTTAAATCAAAATTCTATTAAATCTACTCTATCACGTTATTGGGAGTGTATTCGCAGTCTAACTTATGAACGACAGTATATTAAATGACGTTACTAATATGATAATTAAAACAACAGCTTCCGAGAAACCTCGGTATAAAATGCGATATTCTCGTTACTACGAAACTGACGTCATTATCGAATTCTTTCAAAAAGAATTATACTGTCTGGAGCCTTTAGAGTATTTTAAGCATTTTTGTCGTTGTTAGCGCTACGAATTCTTTGAGTATGGTTACAGGATTCTTCAGAGAAAGTTTTCCGAAGACAGTAGTATTGCTGTTTAAATTTTAAAAATTTGTTTCCCTCAACCTTTTATCATCTTCTGTAGAAGGAAATGTACTTCGTTTTTTACCTCAGACTCTCGTAAATCTTTCACTGTGAGACGGGGGACGCGTGAATTATGAAGTGTTACGAGATCTCGGCAAACTAACGCGTTATGTATTGGTGTAACGTTTCAGTCCTGACCTGTCAAACTGTTAGCAAACAACCTTTTTGTGAGCTAAGAAGCAGATGGAGCACTGGATGAAAACGGGTTACAGTATTCACTGTGTCACCCAGCCTTAAGTGCTCTCTTACTGATTTACAAGGGTACATAGAAGCGTCAGTTACCCTGCTCGCTAAGTGCTGTATTATCTGACGTGCATAGAAGTGCAGTCTGTTCTATTTATCGTGTACTCATACGGTCCCCTAAGAGAGGTAGCCGCCTTCCATTCAGTAAATGTAGCTGTATCGTCTGTATCAAGTGTACCATCCAGTGAGAACCGAAACACTAGAACTCGCTGTGGCCACGGGATGGCATTACTACTCTATTACAGACCACTGTCACGTTGAATCAATAACGGGCGACACCTGGCTGTCGATATCAACTCCGCATTTTTTCTTTCCTATTCATTGGAGTGGTGTTGCTACATACTCGACACCCTTCGATTTGGACACGCGAAGTGGACAAACACGGTGACCTTTCTTTCTATCCACTGCCATCGGGGACCGGGTAGCATGAAGCTTTAGCTGCACCTAACATTGACCCTGATACCGAACTTTCTGCAACTGCTGTGACAGCACAGAATCGCTGCCCCGGCGCTGTCGTCTGTGATGGCAGTACGGATGATACCCACGTCTACTGAGATCGATAGTAAACTTTCCCCGTGAATGGCTCTTCAGGTACCTCTAACACATCCGCTTTAACATAAAGCTTGTCTGACAGCCTTCAACTTTCTCAATGGTGTTTGCAAACGGTTTGGTCTCGCTGTAGGACGTAGATCCTTTCTGTAAGTAGAAAAGTTGAGACAAAACACTCGTCAGATAGCTTTCTATGCATTATTGAACAACAATTCCATCAATAGCCCTCCTTGTGAGACTAACTAAAGAAGTTAACACAAGTCGGGTTCATTTGAGCGGTATGTTGTTCACTATAACATATCTGTTGGCCATCGCGCGATCCCCGCATATTCGTACTTTGTGTCACTTAAGATGTCTAGAGAGAAAGAATCTTTTACTTTTAATTTCTTCCTCTTGTAATCGGTTATCTACGACGCTCTGTCATCGTCAGCTGGTTGGAGCACTACGAGAAATAACAAGTACACAACAGCACGATATTACGTGTCCTAATATGACACCACAATAGTCCAAATCATATGCCAATTAGCTCCGCAGATGAGGAAGGTACTAAATAATGTATGATGAGATAAAGGAAGCTATTGAGATAGTGAAGGGAGATGTAAATAAAATTCTAGTGCGGGACTGGAATTCGATAGTAGGGAAAGGAATAAGAGGAAAAAACAAAACAACATGGAAAGAGGGAAACACGAAAGAGGAAGTCGCTTCATTGAATTTTGATCAAAGCATAATTTAATCATAGTTAAAACTTGGTTTACTCTTGTCGTTACATACGGGTCAAAATGAAACGAAAACGAAATTCTCCTTCTATAATGTATTTATATTTACACGCTAGCGCTCGAAACTTAATGACTATTCTTCTACACAGTCTACATAGATTTAGGCTCAAATAAAATTGGATTTCTCCCCATGTTACACCTTCATCTGTTACCTTATATCCCTTGGCTCTATATGACCTGGGTCTTTAAGAAATCACAATATGTACAAATATCTGCAGCAAAATTTTATTTCTACATGTCTGAGATACAAGCGTAATGGTTTTTTTACAACAGTGCAAGTATTTGCTTGCTTATTGCTCAAACTTACGAAGTTACGCAACAATGCATGTTGCTTATTGCCTTCAAAATTCCAAAGCATTGTCTTACTATTCAGTGGCTGCGTTAGGCGTCGGCCTCTCAAGAAAGTTGCTAAAGTTGTTAAAATTTTAGTTATTTAGCTATCGGTATTTATTTCCGTAGTAGTATTTATGTACGATCTTCTGGCAGCATTGTGAAAGTGAAGCCCATATTACACGATGCGCCTGAGGTTGACAGTCTTAAATTCCTGCGATTACAACTCGATAATAAATTCAGTTGGGAGGAGTACACGTCAGAACTGCAGAAACGCCTAAACAAATCTGTATTTGCAATTCGAGTGTTAGCTGACATAGGCGACATAAAAATGAAAAAACTTGCATACTTTGCCTACTTTCATTCCATAAAGTCATATGGTATAATATTTTGGGGTAACTCTTCAAGTCAAACAAAAGTTTTCAGATTCCAAAAGCGTGTAATATGTATTATTTGTGGAGTAAATTCACGGACGTCATGTAGAAACCTCTTCAAAGAACTGGGTATACTAACTACTGCCTCTCAGTATATTTACTCCTTAATGAAATTTGTCCTAAGTAATATATCTCTCTTTCCAAAAAACAACTCAGTTCATACATACAGTACCAGGAACAAAAATGATCTGCACAAGGACTTAAAAGCACTTACTTTAGTTCAAAAAGGGGTCCACTACTCAGGAACACTCATCTTCAATAATTTGCTAGCAAACATAAAAAATTTAGTTACAAATAAAGATCAGTTTAAAAGGAGCCTGAAAGACTTACTAGTGGCCAACTCCATCTACTCGAATGACGAATTTTTTAATAGAAACAAATGATGTATATATTCACACTATTAGTATTGTTATTTCAGCTTTAAAAAATTGACATGTTCCACATCCACGAGGATCTCCTCAGCACGGATCTATGGAATGAAAAACTAACCTAATCTAATCCATGTACACTTACGCAGCAGCGCCCCAAGCGTACATGTTTAGAACTGCAGATTGGTTCAGGTAGACCGGTTATGCGATACACACGAGATGTACCCGTCGCCAATTCACTAATGCTCACATTGCAACAATAAAACACGGATCCCAGAGAGTCAGAGACTTGCATATGCAAAACTTCTGGCTACGTTTGCTTATTAAATGAAAAATCGGCATTTGTTTGTTGTAGGTAAGTGGTTACTTATATTTTGATACTTATATAATACTCTTGTGTTTTATTTCATATTTGTTAAGTCAGTAGCCATTTCTTACCATATTTACTGGTCTGTACAACGTTACTTATTTTCAGTCATGAATTTTAGATAAGTATTTCGTAAATAATCTTTACATATTTTATTCTGCCACCATACAAGGCAGAATAAAAATATTTTGCTATTTATGATGATCTCACATTGTATTCTCTTTCTATTATAACACTGAGTTCACTTTAAGTTCTAAAAGTGCTGTATTTATCAGCCTACTCAACAAATAGTATTTTTTATATCATCATGTCTGGAGGATCCTCAGAGACTTAGGGAGGAAATGGGAATCCGGTGTATTAACAAGACGAAGAAAGACTGAGACAGTTATATCCAATCGAGCTAGCTACAGGTTTCAGTATGATGGAATTTCTTAAGAAGCCTTCTTCAGGTGTAACTACTCCAAGGACTCTGGTGAATCTCTTCTCCAAGTTTCTTTAGTTTCTGAAAAATAACCAGCTTAAGGGTCTAATGAATCTGTTACCCTTTCTGATACAGCATCAGAGTAGGGCGAAATTGCTAAGAGCCTGAAACGAGTAAAGAGTTGAAAAGTTGACAGATTTGTCTCTCAAAAAATCAGGAGAAAACTGCTCACATAAAAAAGTCATTTATAGAAATAGATCCGGGGAAATGGGTATTTCCAGTAATAGATTGATTGTGTACTGAAAACGATCCCCAACAAAACCTAAAGAAATCTGATGAAAGTTGTCCAAAGACGCAAATGAAAGACACTTTACTCAATTATCTAGTACAATTAAATTTAGTAACAGCGAAAAGCAACATCGCACATGTTCTATTACTATATACCTCAAGATAAATTTCTAGTGTTCAAAGTAAACTTTTTTCACATTTGCAGCTGGAAAGATCTCAATAGGATATTCCAAAGACGTGATCAAAGGACACATGTAGCGTATGAGTAAATGGATGGAATTCTGCAAATGAATCAAATATGGAGAAACAATAGATAAAGAAAACGAGAGACTGATTAGGGAATCACGAAAGCATTGGTACTACTTGTTTGGAAGATTGATCGATATTATCAACTACTTACCCTCATACAAACTGAAATTTAGAGCTCACCGAGAATCACTTAACTTGAACGATAGCGGACACAGCGGAAATTTTATAGACCTATTTAAACTGTTATGCAGATATGATATAACACTAAAAGAGCACATGTAACGCATTAATGAAAAGCAACTTTGTCAACATTATCTAAGCCATGACATCCAAAATAAATTAATGACATTAATATCCAAATATGTTATTAATGACATTATAAACAAACAAGCAAGATATTATGCCTTCATTCGCTATTGTACCATGGATGTGAGCCATGTGGAACAATTGTCAACAACATTAAGATTTTGCAGTTTCACAACTGGAGAGGTAGAGAAACATTGCGTTGGGTTTATTGCTGTCTCAGAAACAACGGCAGACGGTTTCACAAGTGCCATTTTAAAGGAACTAAGAAATAATGGCCTAGATATCCAACACTGCCAAGGAGAGGGATTTGATAACGCGCCAATACGATTGGCATCAATGAAGATTTCAGAACAAGAATACTCAATGTTAATCTATGGGCATTCATTCTTCAGGCCATGCAAATGCCGTTATTGGAATTTGCTTTTGATATATACAGCTAAAACGTTTTTCGGCTCCATCAATTAAGTTTATGTGCTCTTTACAAAATCAAGCAAGCTTCGGGGTCTTGTAAGAACTAAATTAAAATTAAAATTGAAATTACAAACCTCTGTTTGAAATATGATGGGAAAATGGAATCGGCGCAGTAAGAGAGACGTGTTTGGAATTTGATAACGTTATCGAAAGATAAAGGAAAAGACAAAAGAAAAAGAAAACTGATGATTCTGAAACTTTCAGGGATTGTAAAGCAGTCTTGAACGAAATGTTAACTTTTGAGTTTATTGTTGCAATGCACGTGTGATACGAGATTTTACTACGTTGAACGATATAAGTAAGCTATGACAATCTTTTCAAGTGAACTTGAATGTTGCTATTGACACTTACGCTCATTTTGTGACTGGATTCAGTAAATCTGTACTAAATGATTTGCAACAAGCCTATTTACCACAATAACAGATGCTATAATAGTCTTCTATGAATGTCGATTGAAAACGCTCAACCAATATTATGAACAATTTGGTTTTATTTCCGTTTCAGTTGATAGTGCTGACAACTCAAGTAGTCTCTGGGCTCGTCGTGGTTCGCAAGTAGGTCTTAATCAATTTTAGCTTTGAAAAGCTTCTCTCTGGCGAAGATACACTGACCAGAACTGTGAGAATGATTATTATTGTTATGTAAATATTTGGATGCGCTTCTTCCACATTATTTTCTAAAATGTACTGACTAAGTTGTTATGCGTCATTGACTGAGTCCAGTGTATAGGAATTTAAAATATGGAGTTCCTCATGAAGTTATAAAGGTTGTATGTCGCTATATGTTCATCTTTACAATTTTTAATAAACAAAAACCACTGAGGATGGTACAGAGGTGCCGAAACATATTTAGGTAACAAGGAAGAAAACCACATTCTTCCACAAACGTCTTTTCACTTCGCAAAACAACATAGTGCTAACCGCGTTTTGCGAAGTGAAAAGGCGTTTCTAAAACCGAAATTACGCAAAGTACATTAATTTGCGCACGTAGTGCCCTCAGAACGAAAAAGGAGGAGGATGAGTCACAACAAAACGTGAGTAATGAAAAATATGTATGCAAAATTTTCGCCACACCAAAATCACGTTCTTCAAAAATTAAGGGATTTGTTAACTCGCCTATAAAATTTATGTTCAAAGCATTTGGTTTGCAAATGACAAGCTATCAATGCAGGGCACCATACACATGGTCCTGCAATACCAAATAGTGTAAAATCACGGTAAGAACAAAAACTGTAATTTGGCCTCACTTTGTTAGATCAGTTACAACCTAAAATATGTTGACTTTTTACAGTTTTTAATAAACGAATCTCCTGATGATGACACAGAGGTGCCGAAACATGCTTGGGTAGCAAGAGAAAAAACAGTGTTTTGTATAAAAGGCGGAAGCTATATTTAATAATTAGTAAGTTATGCTTGCAAAATTCAGACATAACTTATTTACAGATGAATGCGAAAAGTAGTAGAAGACGACTTTGCAGAAGATAAGTCTGAGTTCTAGAGAAAATAAGTACACACGAGGCAATACTGACCCTATGACTTATAAGATAAGTTACAGAGAGGCCAAATAAGTTTATAGAATTTGTAGACTTGGAGAGGGCTTTCTACGATGTTGACTGCAACACACACCTTTTTACTGAAGATAGCAGGAAAAAAAAACAGTAATTGAAAGTTATGTGCAGCTTGTATAGAAACCAGACTGCAGTAAAAGTGAATTGTAGGGAAGCAGTACTTGAGACAGATTTGTATTCTATCCCAGATATTATTCAATCTGTACATTGAGTAAAAAATAAAGAAAATTAAAGAGAAATTCGAAGAGGGAATTAAGATTCAGGGAGAACATAAATATTTTGAGGTTTGTCGAAGACACTGTAATTTCTTCAGAGACACCAAAGATACAGTGAATGAAATGGATATTATCTTGAAAAGACAATATAAGAGTCTCACGAAAATTAAAACAAATATATTAGTATGTAGTCGAATTAAATCTGGTAATGGTGAAGGAATTAAAATAGGAAATAACACAATAAAAGTGACAGATGAGTTTTGCTATTTGGGTAGCAAAATAAGTGATAATGGTCTAAGTACAGGGTATGTAATATGTAGACTGACTGTACCACGAAAAGGATTTCTGGAAAAAGAGGAGTTTCTTAACATCTATTAGGTCTACAACTTCACCTCCATAGTTTTTTTCTCTATGTTCGAGGTTTTGTTGTGAAAAACTCATCAAAAATTTACGATTCTCTGCTTTGGCCATCGCTGGCTACTACTTTCTCCCCTCTTTCGAGCAGCGTACAGATCCTGGTCGTCCGAGGATATCCATGAATCGATCCAATTTTGCACTGGTTCATGTGATCGGAAGCACTGGTGAGGCAGGACGTCTGCCATTGATCGAAAAGGTGGTAGAGGCAGAACTGTCTGGAGAATACGGCGGGAGGGATAGGACTTCCCATTTCAGCGTTTCCATCAATTGCTTTCGATAACGATCTCCTGTGATTGTTTCCGTCGGTATCAGTAGCCTCGAAAACCTTCTGTCTTCCACTACCATGCCGTTGTTTGACCTGAAAAGCACCTTCTTGAAGCATTGAAAGCATTCTTTACACGTTCTCTCACTAATAGGTGGTTCACCACAGGTCTTAGCCAGTTTTTATGAGCCTCATCCGCAGACTTCTTCATGTTAAAGTAGAAAATTAAGTTGACTTATTCAGAAAAGAAAATATCGGATACAGTCACGAACAGAATAATATTTTGAAGACATTATGACTGCAAATGATGTTAACTGTATGATACTTAGGACCTACCACCAGCACCAATATTTAGCGCTACTGCCATCTATCGCAAAGTGGCGAAGCAAAGTTGTAGACGTTAGAGTATAAATCTAGGTTTAAGGAAGTATTTTCTGAAGAACTTTGTATAGAACTTAGCCTTGTACGCAAGTGAAACGTGGAAGATAAGTAGTTAAGACAGGAAGAATATAGAAGCTTCTGAAATGTGAAGATTAGATGGGTATTTGGAACACCTAACAAAGATTTGCTGAGTCGAACTGTTGAACTATAGAAGCCGAAGCAGAACCAAGCTAAAGGAAAGTATCTGTTCTTATGACATTTATTGCGGCTTCGCTGCCTCCTCAATACAATAATGAATGGTAATTTGGGGAAGGGGTTAAAAACTGTAATGGGACACCAAGTAAGCAGCTCCAAGTGGATGCTGGCTACAGTAGTTATGCAGAGATGACGAGGCTGACACAGAGTAGACCAGTGCAGAGAGCGGCGTCAAATTCTTTTTCAGACTGAAGATCACGAAACCACAATTTTCAATATTATAATACGTTGTCATATATAATGTGACTAGGAAAACTGGTTATAAGTCTACAGCTGACCTAGTTAAACGATTACAAAAAGTTCATGGATGACACGGCTGCCAAAATGAATTAAAAGTGCTTAGAGATTATTAAGTAAAACAATCTGGATATAGACATATCATTCGTAGTTAGTTAGTTAGTTAGTTGGTTAGTTAGTTAGTTAGTTAGTTACTTTGCCAGTCAGTTAGTTATAAGTTGGCACAGTGGATAGGCCTTGAAAAACTGAACACAGATCAATCGAGAAAACAGGAAGAAGTTGTGTGCAACCGTGAAAAAAATTAGTGAAATATACAAACTGAGTAGTCCATGCGCAAGATAGGCAACATCAAGGAGTATATTGGCTCAGGAGCGCCGTGGTGCCGTGGTTAGCGTGAATAACTGCAGGACGAGAAATCCTTGTTTCAAGCCTTCCTTCGAGTGAAAATTTTAATTTCTTTATTTTCGCAAAGTTATGATTTGTCTGTTCGTTCGTTGACGTCTCTGTTCACTGCAATAAGTTTAGTGTCTGTGTTTTGCGACCGCTCCGCAAAACCATGCGATTAGTAGACGAAAGGACGTGCCTCTCCAATGGGAACCGAAAACATTTGATCGCAAGGTCATAGGTCAGCAGATTCCTCCACGGGAAAACACGTCTGATATATTCTATACGACACTGGTGACGGCATGTGCGTCACATGACAGGAATATGTTGTCGACCCACTTAACTTGTAGACGTAGCGAATGGGTAAAAAGATTCTTCTACCTTGCCCGATTTAGGTTTTCTTGTGGATGTGATAATCACTCCCAAAAAAGTCATGAAAACATAAGAGTTTGTCACATAAACAGAAAATGAAAAATTAAACTTTTTACTCGAGGGAAGACTTGAACCTAGGACCTCTCGTCCCGTAGCTACTCTCGCTAACCACAGGACCACGGCGCTCCTTGACTCCGAGTGTCCTTGATGTTGCATATGTTAGCATGGACTACTCAATTTGTATATTTTACTAATTTTTTTGATAGTTCCACACAACTTCTTCCTGTTTTCTCGATTGATCTGTGTTCAGTTTTTCAAGGCCTATCCACTGTGACAACTTATAACTAAATCTGAGGGGGGTGCGATGGGGAGGTTCCCTTGTTAGCATAGGTTAAAGTTAGTGTGTAAGTCTAGGGACCGATGACCTAAGCAGTTTGGGCCCTTACGAATTAACACACGTTTGAACATTTACAAACACCACAATAAATATGTTTATACATGATTCAACTAAACTTAAAACGACCCCACACCACCTTCCCTATTTGTAATTATAGTGTTACCCGATCATCTTTTGTTACGAGTGTCTGGTGGCGTCTGTTAAGCTGCGTAACCCTGCTAGAACCTTGGCTAAACAGCGTATAGGTACGAACTCGCTACTAAAAGCAATAATATTAACACTTTGAACACTATTTTAGGGTAAACTGAACTCTATTTGAAATGTTGACATCATTAGTATCTGTAAGAATATTAGTTGGGCTGTCGTATTCGTTCGAGAGGTTTTGCTGGATAAACCAGTGGTCGTGGTACCCAAAACAAAGTACACGTTCGCTATTATCTATAATTATCGTTCTGATAATTAATATTCCCCACTGAGGTACAACGACAGTATTTACCACTAGGTGAGGAACCAATAATAACTCACCCTGAGCTCCTTCCTCCTAAAAATCAGTGATTTTACCTCCATGATTGTACTTGCTAGGACTGATGGCCACGGCCTGAAGGGACGAATATAGAAAGTAAGGCTGCTTATTCGACTTACAATAGATAATGATCTTATAATTCTAGAAATGTAGTTATAGTCTTATTTTACCACAATGAAACTAAAATGGTCTTAAATGTCTTTCTTTTGAAACATTATTTTTCCATCTATACTAGACTGAAGTTACTTTAGTTTTGGGATTTTTAGTTGCTGCATTTAAACCAAGGGAATATAATCAAATACTGTAACAAAGCGATCTGTCAATGTTGTCTCTCCCCATTCTTATTTTAATAAACCATACATAGCATTCATTGTCGCCAATTTAATATGTTGAACCAAAAGCACTCTATATAACGTATTCTGATGACACAAGTCTGAGTTTCCACACATGATAAAGGAAACAAACTGTCTGGAGCCTGCCTTGTGAGAAGCTGTGCAGTTGAACATTTGGTACAAAAGTACTGTCGCGTATTCTATAAGTATCGACGAGCACACCAACACGTCACCTCACTTAACCACTGCTCAATGGTTTTCTCTTAACAGTTCAGAGTGACCGCAGTATACTTCGTCCTACATAAAAGGCGTTCGCAAAAACGGAAACGACAAGACACACCTGCCAACCCTATCTCGATGGTGTCCACTAGGTCAACCTACTGCCCATTTTCCCTTGTACAAAAGACGTTCACAAGACGGCACGACAAAGGGAAAAGCTTGGCCATCCTTCAGGCTAATGGCTTCCTCATTTGGTGGAAAACTAGTCTTTCCGTAATAATAAAGTAGACCATCCTCATATGTCCGCAGCTCGTGGTCGTGCGGTAGCGTTCTCGCTTCCCACGCCCGGGTTCCCGGGTTCGATTCCCGGCGGGGTCAGGAATTTTCTCTGCCTCCTGATGACTGGGTGTTGTGTGATGTCCTTAGGTTAGTTAGGGTTAAGTAGTTCTAAGTTCTAGGAGACTGATGACCATAGATGTTAAGTCCCATAGTGCTCAGAGCCATTTGAACCATTTGAACCACCATCCTCATAAGGAGATCAAACTTTACGGATACGATTGTTTTAAATCCTTAAGTACATAATACTAAAATTTAAGTGCACTTACTAATCACAATTTTCCTTTGCAGTGGTTTGATAACATTTCTTCCCCATTATTATCATTAAATAATCATTACTAAACCATCTTAAATATCGGCACTCTATGTAAATGTAAAAAAATAATTGCTCCGTGCAAGCTGTTCACCTTAAATATGTCCAGAATCATTTAAGATACGTAATTTTGTTCTCAGTTAAAAGAAATTCCTGCTGATGCTATCATATTATGTGAGACAAGTCAACAGTATTCAATCTTTAAAATCCGATCAGTAGTCTCTGAAAAATTGCAATACCTGGAACTTAGGATTTACCTATTTTGAATTTGAAACCGACTACTGTCTTCTGCGGAAGACCGCACTTTTTTTTAAGGGACTGTCATGTCACGCTGACTGGACATTCCAGTTTGGCACGATTAAGAAATTCTACTTACAAAATCAAAACATTGGAGGAAAGGTTCATTTGTAACTGATGTAATGGCAACTGGCTTTATGGATTGCACTGACACACCAACTGCAAATCATAGGACGTGCTGCTACGGATGAATCACCAATAAACTATAGTAACAGTTGGACTCTTGTTTCTGTTAGACTGTTTGTCCCCTTGTTCTTCTTCTGCCGATATCGGCGCAGACTTGGCATGGTTTAAGGATGGCCCGATGTCCTTTCAGTCGCCACTCTGTATCCCCAATTCCAACTGCTAGTGTGTAGTATTATGCATTATAAAGTTTTCAATAAATGTTTGTGAATTCTGTAACAGCTGGGGCTTCAGTACCAGACCAATATTCACCTAATGGAATACGGAAAACAGCCGAAAAACCACAGTTCAGCCTGGCCGCTACAGCGACACCCGCCCTTAACCCGGAGCCCGCGCATCTCTTCGCCCCGGAAACAGCGCTTTAACACGCATAGCTGTCTGTGAGGGATGTGTTTTACACTGTTCATGAAAATACCTAACTCCGTCAATAAAAATTTAATATTTTTGACTGGGTATAAATACAGAACAATAACTGTTTTCTCTCACTTTTAGTGCAGTGACCGTAAATTGCATAATTAGAACGTTGGAACGTTTCTAATATAGGAAATAATAGATTCCTTAATTGAAAGGTTACAGGCAAACATGCAGCGATATAACATAAGGAGATATTTGAATACTACGTACATCAGTCGCGAAATTGTCCTGTCTGCTTAATTTTTCATTAGGTCATTTCCCTGCCCCTTAATTAGTTGACAGTCCCAGCAGAAGAAATAAACGCTGTTCCATGTAGTGTGTTTACAAATGACGTAAGCTGCAAGGGGCTTGGATACAGCTGCAATAAAGATCAAATGCTTCCTTAATTGATAGTGTGCAAGCATGTTTAAAACGAAGTTAGTCAAGAAGAAATTTTAAAATAGTTGTATATATGACCCTTTAGAACTACGAATAATTTCATTTTATATCTATAAACAATAGACTGGCAATGGCAAGGAAATCGTTTCTGAAGAAGAGAAATTTGTTAACATCGAGTATAGATTTAAGTGTCAGGAAGTCATTTCTGAAAGTATTTGTATGGAGTGTAGCCATGTATGGAAGTGAAACATGGACGATAACCAGTTTGGACAAGAAGAGAATAGAAGCTTTCGAAATGTGGTGCTACAGAAGAATGCTGAAGATAAGGTGGGTAGATCACGTAACTAATGAGGAGGTATTGAATAGGATTGGGGAGAAGAGAAGTTTGTGGCACAACTTGATTAGAAGAAGGGATCGGTTGGTAGGACATGTTTTGAGGCATCAAGGGATCACAAATTTAGCATTGGAGGGCAGCGTGGAGGGTAAAAATCGTAGAGGGAGACCAAGAGATGAATACACTAAGCAGATTCAGAAGGATGTAGGTTGCAGTAGGTACTGGGAGATGAAGAAGCTTGCACAGGATAGAGTAGCATGGAGAGCTGCATCAAACCAGTCTCAGGACTGAAGACCACAACAACAACAACATCTATAAACAAGAGGTTGTTGAGAGTTTCAGAGGAAGCATTAGGCAACGGTTGACAAGAAAGGGGAAAGGAATACATCAGAAGACGAATGGATAGCTTTAAAAGATAAAATAGTGAAGGCTGCAGAGGATCAGACAGACATCGTAGAAGTTCTCGGAAAACAAAGGAGGTATCAAATTTAATTGCTGAAAGGAGAAAATATAAAAAATGGTTCCAATGGCTCTGAGCACTATGGTACTTAACATCTGAGGTTATCAGTCCCCTAGAAATGAAAACTACTTAAACCTAATTAACCTAAGGACATCACACACATCCATGCCCGAGGCAGGATTCAAACCTGCGACCGCAGCGGTCGCGCGGTTCCAGACCAGAACCGCTCGGCCACATTGGCCGGCGAGAAAATATAAAATGCAGAAAAAGAAGCGGGGAACTAAAACAAACGTCTAAAAATGATATTCACAGAAAGTGCAAAATGGCTAAAGATGAGTGCGTCGAGAACAAATGTAACGGTTTAGAAGCATGAGGAAAGATAGATACCACCTACAAGAAAATTAAAGAGGCCTATGGAGAAAAGAGATTCATAGATGCAACTGTATGAAAACTAGTGCTAAGTAAAGAAATGAAAGCTGAAAAGTGGAAGGAGGGCAAAGGGGGTCTACACAAGGTGTATGAACTTGCAAGCAATATTATAGACATTGAAGAGAATGTAGACGAAAATGAGATGGGAGATATGATACTGTGAGAAGAATTTGACAGAATACTGAAAGATCTAAGTCAAAACAAGGCCCCGAGAGTAGACGACATTCTGTCAGAACTACTGACAGCTTTGCGAAAGCCAGCCATGAGATGGTTCAAATGGTTCAAATGGCTCTGAGCACTATGGGACTCAACTGCTGAGGTCATTAGTCCCCTAGAACTTAGAACTAGTTAAACCTAACTAACCTAAGGACATCACAAACATCCATGCCCGAGGCAGGATTCGAACCTGCGACCGTAGCGGTCTTGCGGTTCCAGACTGCAGCGCCTTTAACCGCACGGCCACTTCGGCCGGCCCAGCCATGAGAAAAACCGTCCATATGATGTGCGAGATACTGATACAGGCGAAATAAACTCGGACTTCTTGAAGAGTGTATGAATTCTAATTCCAAAGACAGCAGTTGCCGACACGCGTAAATATTACCGAAGTATCAATTAAATATGTCATGCTTGCAGAATGGTAACATGAATTCTTTACAGAAGAATGAAGAAACTGGTAGGAACCGACGTTGGGGAAGATCAGTTTACATTTTGGCGAAATGTAGGGACACGCGAGGCAGTACTTGACCCTACGACTTCCCGTAGAAAATAGGTTAAGGAAAGGGAAACTTACGTTAATAGCATTTGTGGATCTATAGAAAGCTTTTGACAATGTTGACAACAATACTCTCTTTGAAATTCTAAGGGTAGGAGGGCTGAAATACAGGGAGCGAAAGACTATTTACTGCTTGTACAGAAACCAGACGGCAGTTACAGTAGTCGAGAGTCTAATAACCCTACCACAACAAGGTCAAAATTTAATAATGATTGTCGTGTTGCTCACGCTGCTAAATACTGCATTTTCGGGCAACAACAAAGTTATTATGTGGCAGGTGTCGTTAGAGCACAGTTAATAAAGTCATATCATGTAATAATGAATAAACTAGGCACTCATCTTTTCGTGTTTCCCACGCTGGTTTCGTTGTAAAATAATGGCTCAATCGTCGAAAATCTAGGTGGTGATGATTCCAAGATCGGATGCAAAGAGGCCTACGTTTTATTCTACTATATTCCAAAGTTTTGTAGATGCGCTTCAAAAACCATTCTTGAAGATTAAACATTTCAAAGTTAGCACAATGGTGATGTAAAAAATAATCAGCACTCCGAATTTAAGTTACACTTCCTTTTTATTACTTTTGCTGCAATATCGCGTAACACACAAAACATCACTTCACAATACAAAACATACTTGAAAACATCTCCCTCACTGTTAAAGTTCACATATTATAAACTGGCTACAATATGCGTCTTTCCAACATGACGTCCAACACTTGACTTTTCCAAGGTCCTACACTCTAACTCTCTAATAATCGCTTACGCGCCCAAAAATCAGAGTTGCAAGTATATCAAAGATCATAGTGACAAAAGAAAGAATACACATAAGAATAATATCATTGCAACATAGACATATCGATGTATCAAAGTACCTATACATTAATGAAATCAAACCTGAATGTTGTCTGAGAAATATGTTAACTACTTTACAGAAATACGTTAGAATATTGCTGGTATCGAGAGGTTCAGGTAAGCTGCCGTAATGGTTACGTAATTCAAGTACCATTACAAGGGGAATGAAAGGGAAGCAGTGGCTGGGGAGGGAATTGGACAGGTTTGTAGCCTATCTCCGATGCTATTCAATCTCTACGTTGAACGAGAAGCAAAGGAAATTAAAGAAAAGTTGTGAGTAGGAATTAAAGTTTAGTGAGAAGAAATAAAACCATTGAGGTTTGCAGGTGACATTGTAATTCTTTCAGAGAAAGCAAAGTATTTGGAAGAGCAGCTGAGCGGAATAAGCAGAGTATTGAAAGGAGTATACAAGATGAACATAAAAAAATGGTTTAAATGGCTCTGAGCACTATGGGACTTGACATCTTATGTCATCAGTCCCCTAGAATTTAGAACTACTTAAAACTAACTATTCTAAGGACATCACACACATCCATGCCCGAGGCAGGATTCGAACCTGCGATCGTAGCAGTCCCGCGGTTCCGGACTGCAACGTCTAGAACCGCACGGCCACTGAACATCAACAAAATCAAAACAAGAATAATGGCTTGTATTCGAATTAAAACAGGGAATGGGGAGAAAATTAGATTAGGAAACGAGATACTAAAAGCAGTAGGTGAGTTTGCTATTTGGGGGTGCGGCATCTCCTTGTAGCACCACAGACTTGCCTGCTGACGGTGAAAGTACCCCTTTGTAGAAGACACTGCGTAGTTGTGGCGAAAAGGTATATGATGGAGTCGGATGTTATGCATAACGATCTTGGTAAGGGCGACGAGCAGTTCTTCCGTTATCGTGAGCTTCACCATACAGAAGGATCAGGCCGGTGTATTCTGAAAACGTGTCCGCAGCTACGTTCCTCTAACACTCACAGACACGTGAATGAGGCTCAAATCAGATCAGGGCAGACGTCACATGACATCAGCCAATCCGACGTGACCACCTCCCACCATGAGTGCCCTGTCCCAAACCTGCCTAGCACACACGTTCTCAAATGGCTATTGAAAGTTTTATGTATACATAAGTCCTAGAGGTTTGAAACGGGAAATTTTGAACGCACTGTGTACATAGTTCACCATCTGTGTATGCTTTTGCCAGTGCATGCTCTTGCTTTTCCTTTCTCACGGGCTGATAATTTTGGGCTTTAGTTGGCGTTAATTCGGACCACTTTGAAGTTACGAACCTCTAGAGCAGTGGGCCTGTGACGGGTTCCAGAGCTCCGCTGGTTGCGCTGTTTCACTAATGACGTCACTTAGCACAGTGGCTTGATGTGGCCCGCAGTGACTGCTGTTCTGAAAGGATAATAATTCATGCGCCGGTACACACGGCGGAAATTCACTGCGTGCAGCTCGTGACAACAGCAGACCGTGAGTGGGGTGTGAGTCAAATATCCCTTAATTAGCAGCTGTAAATCTTTACGTGTGGCAGAATCACATGTTGGGAATAGCAGGCCAGTTATTTCCTATTGTGTCCAGCAGAGATAAAGTTGTAACTGCAATAATTAATCGCAGCTGTTGCGATAACTGTAGTTCTTTTAGTGCCGCTTAAAGGAAATTATCAATTTCCCTCACAATAACAAATGTCACTGTTCCGGAGTCCTTACATAACTACTGCCTCCAATCCACTCTATGTACACTGAACTTATTTTACGTCATAACGCAATAACTGCATTCGTGCCATATTAATGTAGGTGTTTTACAACGGTTCGGAGAGCGCTAAAGCCGGCCGAAGTGGCCGTGCGGTTAAAGGCGCTGCAGTCTGGAACCGCAAGACCGCTACGGTCGCAGGTTCGAATCCTGCCTCGGGCATGGATGTTTGTGATGTCCTTAGGTTAGTTAGGTTTAACTAGTTCTAAGTTCTAGGGGACTAATGACCTCAGCAGTTGAGTTCCATAGTGCTCAGAGCCATTTTTGAAGAGCGCTAAAACTAGTGGAAAATTCTGGTTGATATTGAAAAATCTGTCAACCATGCATGACTGTTGACATATTACATAGCGGTGCAAACACTGCCATATATGTCCATGGGATGGGTTTTTGATCATTTTACTCTTTGCAGCTGGTAAGGCGTGTACCACGCAAATGAAACTTGCCATCGTGTGGACAGAAATACTTCGTTACCGTGTCTGTTAGTTTTTACTGATAATTTTGTTGGTAGTGGGAAAATAACACTGGATCTTTTCTGTGTACGTTGAGAGATTTCGTTTGAGGAGAATCACGATCTTTTATTGAACGAACTGACCGACATGTCTTAAAGTCAATCAAACTGCTCAGTTCTTTGATTCGAATCATGTGCCTCCAATTACATATCTCTGCCGGTTTATAGTCGATCATCTGTGAACCGTTCTCTTTTGCCTTTTTTCATATTATGTAAACAGTTTTTTGCTCTCCACACTGCTTGTTGCACTATGGATGTAGTAGTTGCCAATAATTCAGTCACCAAAAAAAGTCCTGAATTGAAATTTCCTGGTGGATGTAAACTGCGTATCGGATCAGGACTCGAATCTGCGACTTTTGTCTTTCGCGGAGAAGCGCTCAACCGCTCTTTTTTTTTTGTCCGTTTCTTCATCGATTTTGTTCAGAATTTCTGTGTGAATGACTTATAATGCGACTCAAAGTCCATCGCCGAAATATTCAGCAAAATTTTTATCACTGAGGTTACCAGTCCCCTGCTCGAACGCACTGACCTTCAACCAACCTTGGAATGAACGATTCCCGACCGGCCATCACAACTTAACTTCCTCCAGTACCTCATCTTCTACCTTCCAGACTTCACGTAAGATCTTCTTGATATCTTGGGGTTAGTTCTCCTGGAAGAAAGGATATGTGCTTGTCCACAACGTAGTGGACTGCTTCCAGAGTGACATTTCGCTTTGCAGCAGCGTGTGCGCTGATCTGAAACTTCTTGGCAGATTAAAATTCCGCGCCGGACAGGGATTCGACCCCAGGACCATTGCCATTTGCGGAAAGTGCCCTACCGACCGAGCTACCCAAGCACCATTCCGGGCATCTGCTCACCGCTGATTTCCGCTGGTACTTCATCTCCTACCTCCCAAACCTCACAGAAGCTCATCTGACTAACTTGCACAACTATCACTTTCAGAATAAAGGATATCTAGTAAAAATGCCTTGGCCAAATTGCAGTCTACCAGGAGGTTTCATATTAGCGCACATTCCGCGGCAGGGTGAACTTTCATCCTGTAAACAATCCCAAGCTGTATCTAAGCCATGTCTCTACGGCATTCGTTCTTCCAGGAATGTTATCCCTGCAATGTCTGAAGGGGAACTCTTTTGAAGAGTGGATGGTAAGAGATTACATACTGGCGGAAGTAGAGCTGTAAGGCTGTTGAGTGGGCGGGGGGAGGGGCAGGGTTCGGCGGAAGGGTGTGACTTGTGCTTAGGTATTTCAGTCGGCAGAGCACCTGCCTGTAAAACGGAAAGGACACTAGCCCGATTCCCATTCCGGCACACAGTTTTAATTATCCAGAAAGTTTCGGATCAGCGCACAGCCCACTTCACTCTGGAAGTCCAGAATTACGTCACAAATTTTAATTTGCGTCTTTCCCTTAAGCGTTCCCTTTCTCCGTTAACTCATATTTAAATCCATCCTTTCTGATTACCAGAGCATAATGCGTAGATTTACATCGCGTCTGACGAGATCTGCAATGCCACTTTGTCGTATCTATCAACCAAATTTATAGCGTGACATGTTACAATCAATATGTTTCCATTTGGTGTTATTTATAAGCAATCATTAGGTTTTGAAGATTTGCACAAAGTCGTAAGTGACTGGAAAAAGGTGCAGGTGACACCTGTGTATAAGAAGGGCAAAAGAAGGAACCCGATAATTGCAGACCAATATCCCTAACGTCGGTTTTTTCCAGAATCCTTAAAATATATTCTCAGAGAATAATACAGTTTTCTGAGCCCGGGAAAACGTGTTTCATCTGAAAAAGATACCACATATTTGACGATAGTCAGTGGCTGATACATATGGGGCGTCGGCGGCGCGCCTACCCCCAATCCCATCCCCTCTTGGGGTGCCGCCCGCATTGCCACCCGCACCGCCCCCGCCAGTCAGCCTGCACGCTATTCGTTCGTTTCTTTCGTCTGTCGACTCGACTGAATCGAGTTATCGAGTAGTTGTATTTTCCTATGTAGCAAGCTCGTCCTCGTCATCGTGTTTTATAAGTTTCTGTCTGGCACATGCCAGGAAGAATACGCGCATAGAATTCAGTATTTATGGAAGAGAACCAAAATCATAAGATGGCATTGTCTTGTATATGTGTACAATCAGTTTAAATGAAACTTTCTTAAACTTTGCATGTGACTTGATTATTTTTTATTACGCTATTAGTAAAGGTAGCTCAAGATATCTTTAGCACCTGCTCTTTGAGGTTTCTCTGCATCCGCCATTGGTCACTATTAGGTTCGAACAACATCCAAGTGTTACGGAAATTCTTCAGGAATTCAAATGGAAATCCCTGGATGGAAAACGATGCTGTTTTCGAGTAACGCTATTGAGAAAATTTAGAGAACCAGTATTTGAAGCCGACTCGCAAACGATTTATACATCCTCTGCTGCTAGAACTGCCACCTCTCATCTGTGGTGTGTGGTTGTTGCACGTTGACGTGCATTGGTTACGTTAATGTGACTGGATCATGTGTAACGCTAACAGCGATTGCTGATCAGATATACAGCTTGTCAGATTACTCCCATTCGTGGACGAGCCAGCTGCTGCTGACATTCGTTTTACAACAGAACGGGGAGCGACCTGTAGTCACGGCCAGGTAGCGAACTGGTGGTGACATTTGTTGTGATAAATGACGAATGGGAGTCGCTCTATAGGAGGGAGCTTCTGCAGGTGATTTTACACGCGGTTACGGAAAACTAAGAGCGGGGTAAGAGTATCATGCGGCCGTCATGTGACCACCTTCTCATTGGTGTGTGCAGACTAAAATATACTTTTGATGTACAGGTTCTCGATTCTTTACATTAAAGCTACAGCACAGTGCTTCTATAGGTGAGACCAATTAACTGTATCATTGACTTCGTCCATATAATCAAAATTGTGGAAACTGGACGATGTTTTGTGGATCCTGAAGTTTTAATTAACACAGAATCAGTTAATCGAGTCTAACACACACATTCTGTGACAAACGTGTATAACATGAGAAGTATGCAGTGACCAATATCTAATCTTTATTCCCCACGTAACCAAATGGCTGCAGTAGGTTAGCATTATTATTTAAATTAATGATTAGTCAATTAACCAGTAATAAAATTAAAATTCGGTACCAGTTTAAATAAATGTGATGGTACGTGCGGCTGCAGCTGAAAGAGATGCCCCAGTTAATATTGCTAATGTTGAGAAAATAATTTTATTTGGCTTGATTAATTGTTGTTTTGTGTCTTTTGCTATGTTTTGAGGCTTCCATATTGTATGTTCGTTAAATGTTGCGTATTGTATTTTGATTTAAAAGGTCGGCGGGGACTACCGGCAAAGACACATATTTCGAAGTGTATCAGTTATATGTTTTGTTTTGCTCCATTCAAATTGTGTCGAAATATATTAATTGCGGAACACTCGAGAGGAAGTTGGTGTATATTGTTATTTTGCTCGGGAGCGTTCAGCGGTAGACTGTGACACTCGTAACTGATGAATGGCACAAGGCCGCACTGTTTCGACTGACAGTAATTTTTGTGTGTTTCAGACCTTACCACCTTCTCAAGCGAGTTAGACGGCACAAAACATTTGATTACATTTTCGACTTTTTTTGTCCCGCTTAGGGCCAGCACAACTGAACGTTTCGACGTTTGCATGTTTCACTACTTCTTTCGGTGATACAAATTTCGTTTGTCTTTACGACTACCTCTGGACGTCTATATGCAGTGCTCTAGGTTGTGTCTAAGCCATTTCTCAGCAGTATCCTTTCTTCCAGGAGTACTAGTGGGGTAAGCTATGAAACATTACTTCTGTAAGTCTGGAATGTCGAAGAGAGGTGCTGCTAGAAGTAGAACTGTGACAGTATGGAGTCGTGAGTCACGCCTGTATCGCTCAGTCAGCAGGACAATCTCCCATGAAAGGTAAATGTTATGGTTCGAATCCTGGTCCGGCACACAGTTCTAATCTACCAAGAAGATTCAGTCATATTGTCGTTCGAAAATAGAATATTTCCAACTATTTGGAAACTGATGTTTTCTTGAAATTTGGTTACGTTGCTGCAGGATTTGTACTTATTTAGCGGAAATTCATAACATTTAATTTGCTAAATTTTGAGCATAGAATGTTCTTGTATATAGGCCTGTCGTGGTAACTGAGGATAGTGAGTCTCCATGTTTGCTGTAATATTAAACCTGACTGCAGTGATTCAACTGGTATTTTCTAACTGGCATCTGATTTTATTAAAGTGTAGCAGAGCTTAGTGTAACATTGTGCGATGATCCTCTCAGATACTGAATATTAGCTATATTTTCGCAGACGAGGTGACACATGTACCCGATTCGTTGTGCAGAGGAATACTTTCTCGACAATTTCCTGTTAGTTTAAGAAACGCACGAGAATCGTAGAACGTAGAGCCGTGGATACATGTATAGCTACAAACACGTTCTGCACTCTCATCACCATTTCTTATGAGACATTACAAAACATCAAGGCAACTTTCTTCCCGAATATATAATTTAAGTCATTGCTATGGCTATGCTCATTGTGAAACGCTCCGTATTGTTTTTTTCAGTGTATTTTCTTTGTTCCAGCATTGTTGCATGAATAGATTTAGGTATATTGTATTACATACTTTGATTTTTATTTTTGTAAACTACTTTAACAACATATATTGTGCAAGTAAATTTTCCAAGACTGAGACACTAACAAACTTCGTTCAAAATAATATTATTTTTATGCTTGTTCGCTACTTTACCATGTTCTTTATTACAGTTACGTATTAGTGTTGAACACCATTCTAGTTTAATTAATTCTGGCCTCTAAATATGCCCAGAGCCTATTGAGATGATTAAACATGGTACTGAGTGTAATAAAATAACGAGACTGCAAAGAGAAACAACGGCGAGACGGTCTATTTCGCTGAGTAATTTAAAAGTGTTTCACGCCAGGAAACATAATTTAATCTCGGTTTTCATTAAGAGAATGCAGCGCAGTTGAATGAGGGTAGCCTTTGCAGCAGGTGAAGGTCTCTCTCTCTCTCTCTCTTTCTCTCTCTCTCTGTGCCTCTGCCTCTGTCTCTGTTACTGCTACTACACCCACAGAAATTAGTCCTGGACATTCCAGCGGGGTGCCACATAGCCGACGGACGACAGTCTAGGTCGTTGGGCCCAATGCGTACAATTAGTAGTGGAGCGCTCAGCCCGCAGTGGAGTAAAGCTATTGTCACGTGCGTCTCTTGATACCGACCACCACGTAGATGGCCTCCCCAGCACAGTGGAATTCTGTCGAGATATCAACACTAAACTGTTCACGTTCTCCACTGGGAAACGCTCGCAGAAGCACGTTGGTTTAACATCACATGCCACATGGAGACCACAAGGTAAGTGCACATTTTGTCAAAGTATACATCTATATACACACTGCGCAAGCCGTCCTATGGCGTGTGGGAGAGAGTTATTTGTATATCTCAGTCAGTTATCTCCTTTCCTATCCCAGTCGCGAATGCTGCGTGTGATGCATAACTGAAGACTGGACATGAAAGACGCCAAAATTCTGCAATGTCAGATTCCGAATTCATATTTCATCTGAAAGTACTAATGAACTGAATCTGTATGAACCAGTCCATCAGATAGCATATGCAGAATATTTCATGCGCTAAATTCTCTCTACTGACAAGCATTTTCTTTGTAAGCGATGGCTTCATAATCATTGTTCTAATTTTCTTTGACTTGCTTACGATTGATCTGACGATCACTTGAAACTGTACATTTACTTCTAATACACTACCATTGTACTTTCTCTTGATTACGTATAACCTGTTCGATATCCCTCTTTTAGTGTATCACATGATCTATAAGCAAGTAAGTTGGAAAAAATAATGACGAGGTTTGTTACTTTGCTGTGCAGCGGTTCTAATGAGATGCAAGGCAATGTGACCATCTGTCAAAAGCCTAAACAACGACCCTTGCAGCGAGGAGTGCCGGAAGAGTGTCACTGTGGTTCTGGTAGAACCTACAGGGTTCAAATGGCTCTGAGCACTATGCGACTTAACTGTTGAGGTCATGAGTCGCCTAGAACTTAGAACTAATTAAACCTAACTAACCTAAGGACATCACAAACATTCACACCCGTGGCAAGATTCGAACCTGCGACCGTAGCGGTCGCTCGGCTCCAGACTGTAGCGCCTAGAACCGCACGGCCACTCCGGCCGGCGAACCTACAGGGATGAGGAGCCATGCCGAATCAAGTACCGAGCCCGGCTGCGCTAGGTTTCTCGGTTAATGATACATGGTCCAGACAACTTGATAGAGGTGCTCCTAGAGATTCTCGTCCAGGTTTATTCTGGGGAGTTTAGCGGCCAGGGAAGTAAAAAGTCGTCCTGGTGCTCTTAGAACCACGTACGTACACTGCAGGCTGTGTGACACATTGAATTATCCTGCTGATAGATTCCATTGAAAGCTCAATTTTGGGGAGTCTCTAAATTTTCCCTTTTTCCCTTAAGTGGTTAACACACCTCTTCAGAATTGGACAGTTGTAAATTTTTCTCACGCGCTTTAGTAGTTTATGCTACGCTTTTTTAATTTAAATCCTTCAAAATATGTTATTATGTTTCTTAAAAGACCGGAAAAATTTTCTTATTAAACAACTTTGGATCTGGTTTAAATGAAGTGTATATACTAAAGAGTGAAAAACGTTTTTCCCTGAACCTTGTCTAGCCATTCCACGTTCTATCGGCCTCGTTTTTAAAATGGTTATTACGTTTTGGTTGGCGATGTCAGTACGAATAACTCTTAAGGCCCCCAACAATAATAAAATAGGAACTTGCATTATGGAAATGAAGACGATCATGCCCATCTTTTATAATTATTTCGCTCAGGCATTAATAGAATGAGCTAGTACATAAATATCAAGATATCGTTGCTGGTCAATATTACATTACATGTTAGAGACACTTATCCAAACATGGTCTTGTTATCAGTTGTGATGGGTGTAGAAGTAGTGTCCTACAGCGGCTGAGATGTCCTGAATAAGGACTAAACGAGATGTGTTCAATGTTCATTCCTGCAACTGCATTGGAAGGAGGAGCTTGGTTTGGTAGATAACAATTATCCATTTACACCTTAACCTGGGCGTATTAGGGGAGGCTTGCACCTGTCACACTATACAGTGCACGATTTCCTCGCGGCCACAATACGAAGGATGCGGCGTGAGGACCGCATCTGTGGTAAAATTTACAAGCCGTGGTTCTAAGACAAGGTTAACGGTGTACGGATGAGAGAAGTCGTCGACTGCTCATGGCAGCAAACCATATGCCACAGTAAACTACGGCGACACCAGACCGTAACACGAGAAATGTATGATAAAGATTAAGATGTAAATCTTTCCCACCACCCTATTACCACGCCCTACCCTATATGAGTAATTCTGTATGCGCACACATAACGGAGAGGTTGACCCTGTAGTTGACAAGAGGTTTTCTCCAGCATATAAATGAGGAACGTGTTCTCTTTGGGAATATCAAAGAATCAACCTGTTGAATTTATTGTGTATTTCTAAATATGCCATATGGTATGGGGTGACATATGTTCACCATAGCAATGAATCAGGGAAAAATTCCAATTATTTACCAGTGTGACTTATTACCTTAAAATATGCAGAGGAACATCGGACCCGGTCGCTCAAAGTATACATAAACGATATCTGCAATTATGAGTCCGCACTGCAGTTGTGTGCGGAATGCGTCGAGAAAGATTCTTCAGTAGGCTACAGTCAAATCCGATAGTGAATTTCCATATCATCGATCGGCATAACTACCTACTTCTTTCCTGTGTATAGTTTAGTCAGTTAGGTGTAGATGACGGTACAGATAACCAAATCAGATGCTCAATATTTTAAAAAAATTATGTTCGTTTTTTACTGGTGGGAAAAGTGTCCAATCGTTATTCACTCATCTGCTACCGAATAACCACAATGACAAACATTCCTCTCAACTTATATTGAAATTTAATAGTGATTATTTGTCGTACCTAAGGTGGATGTACGTGTCATAATCGCACTCTCGCTGTTGCACAGATAAATGGCCACGGCTTCCGTATCGAAAGCAGTGTGGGATGTTTGTCAATAAAAGAGCAATAATATTTTTCTGTTCCATTATTTAAAGCTGTCGGACGGGTATCACGGTTTGCCGTTGCACATTATGTATGCAACGATAACTGATGGGCACAGCGCGAATGATTAGTAGTAGCGCAGCTTTGTGGGAACCATGTAAATGTTTTGCGTGTGGGCAAATTGTGTGTTCACAACGAATTGCATGGGACTACTACGAGTCTGCAGTCAATCCAAGGGTGTCGAATAAATTCAATGCATTGAAGCACAGTGTAGTATTTTTTTCGGATGTAAGGCGTGTTTTGATGGACATGAGACTAATACGAGTCTACAATCAACTGAAAATCTGACAAATACATATCATACACTGACATACACGAGTCCGCGATGAAAAGTAATGCCTCCCAATTTTTTTATGTCAGTTATCGTAAGGCTTTAAAGTAAAACTAACGTTATTAATACTCTACATTTATAATCTTCGTGTCTACATAGTTATTTCTCAAAATATTCACCCTGAAAACGAACACATTTCTCTCAACGAGAGACCAGTTTGATGATAACCGTCTCTGTAGAATGTTTGACTTGTTGACAGAGCCACAATCTTACCACTGCCTGCACTGCTTCATCACTAGGAAAGTGAAGTCCCCGAAGGTGTTCCTTACGTTCTGGGAACAGATGAAAATTGTATGGGGCCAAGTCGGAACTGTATGGCTCTACATCGAGGTCAGTGAACCCAAGAGGTCGAAATGTTGCAGATGTCGTAGCGCCCGTGTGTAAGACCACACACGGGCGCTACGACATCATCTTCAGTATGGCAATGCAAGACCGCATTGCCACACTGAAGAAGAGGGTGCTCCACGTGTGGACGAACTCTTCGAATTCGAAACTCGATTACAGTACCATGTTTCTAACTAAACTTAGTTACATTACACACCGCAGTGTAGCAAGTTACAGTTAGCAGGCCTTTAGCGACATAGGGCCGAAAACATGTAGAGATTAAGAATAAAGACGTAGAATGTTAATAACGTTCGTTTTATTTAAAAAGGTGTAAGAGTTTTCACGTAAATATTGTAAGTAACCTGTTTCTATGCTATAGACCAGGGCTTAACAACTGGCCGGTTTTGAGCGGAGTACTCGCGTCTGCTCAGGCCCGTGCTCGCGAGCAGGTGCAAGGTCGCGGAGTAGGGAGGAAGGGGAGGGAGGGGAAATGCGTGCGCACATTTTAATAGGGTCGCAGCGTGCCTATTGAATTCGCGCCGACTGTGTAACGTTTAAAGTACTACGATCAGCTCTAACAGTCACTTCGCTGGTTAAGAATCATGTCAAGTCGCCGTTGTGTAACCCCAACCATGCTTTCGCAGTTGAACCCCCACTGGGAGGAATTGTATCTGTTTACAGAAAAAGATGGTGTTGCAAAATGTTTAGCATGTCACAAAACGCTGAATTCTTTTAGGGAATTTAATTTGCAGCGACATTATATGTCGTACCACGCGAAAGACTACGGAAGAGGAAAATGTGATGGACCAGATCGTGCACGGGAAGTTATTAAACATAAAAGGAAGCTATCCGAAGAAGATCTGGACGACGAAGAAAAATCAACTGAGGCAGCTCTCAGAGTGAGCTACAAAATTGCTTTGCTTTTAGCAAAATCCCTGCGCCCCTTCACTGATGGCGATTTAATAAAAGAATGTTTGGTAGTTGCAGCGGAACATTTGTGTCCATCTCAAGTTGAACAGTTTCGGATTGTGCCATTATCTAACATGACCATTGTGCGTCGTATACAGGACATGGCAGACGACGTCCATAGCCATCTTGCAAATATCTGTAAAGATTTTATGGCGTATTCTCTAGCTCTCGACGAAAGTGTTGATATCACTGGAACAGCGCAGCTTGCCATATTTATTAGAGGTGTTAATAGAGATCTTCAGGTGAAGGAGGAGCTCCTCGATGTAGTAGCCATGAAGAACACTACAACCGGAGGTGATATTTTAAGTAGTGTTGAAGAAAGTGTTGAAAATATAGGATTGTCGTGGAATTCTTTAGTTTCAGTGTCTACAGACGGTGCACCAGCGATGACAGGGAACAAATCAGGTTTCGTTGCGCTGTTGAAGGAGCAAATGCAAAAACTGACCGTGCCGAATAAAATAAGGGGCGTTCAGGGTGTGATCCACCAGGAAAACTTATGTGCAAAGAGTATCACTCTAAAAAATGTGATGAGTGTTGTTGTTCGTACAACCAATTATATAAGGAAGCATGGGCTACAACACAGGCAATTTAAAAGCTTTCTTGAGGATGTAGAAAGCCAGTATGGTAGCCTGCCTTATTACAGCGAGGTCCGCTGAGTTAGTCGTGGCGAATTATTAAATCGATTTTTTCCCTAATAGATGAGATAAATATGTTCATGGAAATAAATAACATGTGTGTTCCTGAATTGAAAGAGCCTTCATGGAACTGTGATCTCGCGTCCTTAGCAGATTTAACTAGCCATCTGAATGCTTTGAACATTTCACTACAAGGTAAAGATCTGCTAATTACTCATTTCATAGATCGAATACGAGCTTTTAAAATGAAATTTACACTTTGGGTGAGTCAGCTGGAAACAGGAAATCTAGCTCATTTTCCTAAATTATCATCCATGCAAGATGTTCACAAAGACTGTGAACGTTATTCACATAGTTTAGTTGCCTATAAGGAAGAATTTGATCAACGCTTTCAAGATCTGGCAGCACTAGACAGTGATTTTGATCTATTCTCCTCTCCATATTCAGCGAATATTGAAGAGATTCGTCCTGAGCTGCAACTAGAAATCATTGACCTGCAGTGTGACAGAGAATGCAGAGACAAATTTCAGAACAAGAAAAACATTTTGGAATTCTACAGACACTTCCCTCAGGATAGATTTCCTCGTTTGCACAAACTGACGGCTACAATAATATCAATGTTCGGTTCCACGTATGTTTGTGAACAACTGTTCTCTGCAATGAAATGTAACAAGACGCGCCCGAGAAACGCATTGTCTGATCGAAATTTAAACTGCTCGCTGCGCCTACAATGCGCAAGAACATTACTTCGAACATAGACGCAATTGTAAAGGGCAAAAAGTACAAGATAACCGAGAATCCCACACTTCAGTGACACCTTTCATTGTGTAACAGTTCATAAATTAATACGAATGTAGATGCATACACTAAGTAAAATTATGTGGCACGTGTACATTCTCCTTTATTTGTTTCATTTGTCGCAGTAATAATTCGTGAGTGATATCCCTGCGGGTGGCCGCGGATTTACATTGACTGGCGGCAGCTGTTGTGTGCCCCACGTGACTTTCCCCACTCTCCGCTCTAGTCCGGTAGTGGGGGTAGCGTGCTCGCGCTGCTCGGTGCTCGCGCCTTGCTGCTCACAGCTTGCTCCGCGAGCACGTATGTTGTGAAGCCCTGCTATAGACTGTGTTAATATCACTGACAGCGCTCTGCGCCTTCGACAAGAATTTCTGTGATTGGAAAGACAAATAGTTAGTGAGTGGAGAGGGAAGTGTATGGACACGATATTCTTAGTGGAGATTCTGTGTTTGTAGGACATGCATTGTAAAGTAAGATGAAATGATGTGTTTATAAGAAAACACGCAAGGAAATCTATGATGATGGATGTTTGGTTGATAGTGTTTAGGCAGTGGAATTATTGACACAATGGTTCAAATGGCTCTGAGCATTCTGGGACTTCACTTCTGAGGTCATCAGTCCCCTAGAACTTAGAACTACTTAAACCTAACTAACCTAAGGTCATCACACACATCCATGCCCCAGGCACCATTCGAACCTGCGACAGTAGCGGTAGCGCGGTTCCAGAATGTAGCGCCTAGAACCGCTCGGCCACTTCGACCGGCCAATTATTGACAGCTATATAATTTTTGGACCTGGATGTCACATGAATATGGTAAAATTTTCTAAATACATTGTTTGCTCTTCAACAAAATGTTTCTTTCGCTAACCATATGCCTCCTAGTAGTTAGTCTATAGTAGTCACAAACATTTTATTTAGGTGGTCTAATGAATTCTCTTCCTGCTATTATGTTTGTGGTTTTGTTTCTGATGAAAGTCTTTGTGTGTTGAATGCAGCTTGCCGCTAACTTGGTGTAGTGTTTGTCTGTACAGATGTGTAACTGTCGTCTTTATCGCTCCTTCACTCTCACACCTGAAGCAGTACAGTAAAGTCAGGGCTTCGTGGATTATGATTGGCTGATCCGTAAAAGGACAGATAAACAATTATACTACTGGAGGATTGTAAGTAATTTCTAGAATTACATTCACTCTCTCTCTCTCTCTCTCTCTCTATAATTTATCTGTGTACAATGAAAATATATTTTACTTGAGATCAGCCTCGTCGAAACTCTGGTAGAGCCCCTCGTCTTGATATTCAGCGGCAGTTTTGCTAGAAAAGATCTTTACATTTGTTATTATTATTAAGCGCTGCATTCAGTTGGGAAAATCGATCGTTTGAACAGTTCGTTCAGTTTACGACAGATCTAGTATTTCAGATGTGGACGAAGCCTTTTTGGACGGTTTGTAAAACTCATAGATTGCAGGTTCTCTTCGTCACAGCTGAAACTTCCCAATTAATTACAGGCCCAGACAATCATCAATGATTCATACAGAAAACTCATTCTTCATTCACTCTGTAATAAAATGTTCACAAACCTGATTTCAGATGAACGGTTTATATTAAATCCTTTGTTGTACAGATTCCGTTTTTGGGTATTTTAAATCTCAGGAGATTTATTTTTACAAGTTTATCATTTCTTTATCTCTCCCACTAGCGGCACAAATTTCCCTTGTTCGCTTTAGTGCGAAGAAGAGTACCTAAAACTTCTTTAACAATCCGATTTTTTGAAAAGGTTCCGTTCTCTCCCTCTCTCTATCCCAACTATAATAACCATGGAGCATACATATCTGTACCTCTGTTGTTCCAGAGAATAAACGTACTAGAAAAATACCTTGGCGTCGACGAGCTGTCGGCGCATATCTTACTAGAAAATCTGATCAGATACTTTTCAAACGTAAATAAATGTGGATGATTTGATTAATCACTATTAATTAGTGCATGGTAGAGGGTAATTTTCCGTGGGGATATTACAATGCCCCTCGCAGCGAGCGAAGTTTGTGAGCTCAATTTTGATTCACCGAACACACTTCGCGAGCTATCTATTAATGTGGATAACCCGGAAGTGATGATTGTCAGTCCTCCGACTGAAAAAGAATATTATGTTTGAGACAGACGAAGAAAAGAAATGTGGAAAACAGAAGAAATGAAGAGACAGGTACCGCGGCTGTATTGCTTTTACGTGCATCTCGGTGTTATGTTTGCTGTGCACAACCAAGGAAGATGATCTTTCATAAACTGTTGTCAGGGTCTACCCATTCGGGAACTTTCTTAAGCAGGGAAACCTTGGAAAACCTCTTAAGCTTAGACCCCCAGCCTACGATACATAGAAGATAGGAAAGCCTATAGAAGAACAAAATTAATTTTGAAATTTATCTCTAAAGAAAAGATAGGGATCAATTTGTATCACGATTTGGAAAAAGGTAGTTTGTGCCTCTAGCAAAAAACTTTTTACAATAAATAACGTAAATTTGCGTTTTACAGTCTTGCTCCTAGTACAATATCTTGCGGTGCTAAACTCCCCCGGGTCTTGCATGTCCCCGACGTCCACATTTGTAGTCGGTCTTCTACGCGGCCCCCTTTGTAGTAGATCTTCTACGCGGCCCACAATGGGAAGAGTAGAAGAAACCGGGATACTCGAATTGACATGCAACATTCATTCCCAAAAGAATTAGCAGTGAACAAAAAGGAAACTCTTCCTGTAAGAGAACTGATTAGGTTGCACCATCCAAGATTCTCCTTTTTGAAAGCAAAATCCTTATGGCTTCATGGATCCTTTTTGTTACGACGTACTTCAATGAATTCAACTCTTAATTAATGATGTTGCCAAAAGCATCATCCGATTTACTTTTGTTTGAATACTCCTTTTGACTTTGCCTCCCCACTTGTACTTATAAGTCCAAACGCTTTAACAGATTTTCTATGACTGATTCGTCCTTCGTAATTTAAAGGATTCATGTAACTTACTATAGATTTTGGATTCAAATCATCGAATAATGGAAAGTGTAGTTCATTTTATACCAGACATCATCCATATTCCCTTAATAAGTCATATAATTTAGCTATCCTCAAAACTTTTTATTCTAAACACATATATTTCTTCGCTTTAGTGGTGAAATTTAAAAGTTATTATCATTGAGGAATGTGGATTCGCTTCTTTCATTTACTCTCTGATTCATACTGCGTTCATCCATGCTCATCTATGGAACTGGATTTTTTTCAAACAGAATTCCCAAACGAACACAAACCATTAACAACTATTAATTCTATGCATATTACTTTATTTAATTATTCATTCATAAATTAAAAACTCTTAACTCCTAATTCTTACACTTATTCCTTTTAAAGTTCAACCTGAATGAGTTTATTCTCGCGCTTGGTGCGAGTCTCTTATAAAGCATATCTGTGTCGTCTCTATCGATTTTAATTCTCGCGCCGACGTCAACTGTTTTGCGCGGGAAATTGTCTTTGTGGCGTTAACCGTCACTCACGATTCACTACCACAACACATCCCTTCACACGTTTATACATCTAAGCGTTCACATGAGATTATATCTGAATATTCACTTTGAACCTTTTTTGATTATTCAGCGTCCTTTTGCGGGAAACATTTCATTTTTCTCGCAGGTCAGTCAGATACTTTATACATCTTGATCACATTAGCAAAGCTAAAGTCCTATGTTCACTCAAACCACAGGTGAAGCCTATCTCCACTATCCTTTTTACAACATGCAATAATAATAATTAGTCACTATTTTCTATATTCTATGTCATTGAATCCTGGAACCGTTGTATCAGTTCGTCTATGTTTTCCGGATGGGTCCTCACTGGAATTATGATTTTATTTATTTCCCGGGCGTCGAGTACCAGTCTCACAGTTCCATTTGCTTTTGGCACTACCAACAATGGGGAGCAGTATGGGCTTGTAGAGGGTTCGATCAAACCCCATTTCAACATGCGATCTATTTCTTTTTGAACTTGAGCCTTTAACCTCCAGGGAACAGGATAGAAAGTTCGACAATATGTTTCGTGTGGCTTAACGTAAAGATGGCATATGTATCCTTTAATCACTCCTGGCCTCTCATCAAACACGTTTTCATACACTAATAATAATTCTTTGAGCTGCTTCTTCTGATCTTCAGTGATGCAGTCAGATTCATTAACTTCTCATACACTAATTGACCGAAATCTCCTTTGACTTGGAACTCATTATTTGCGTGCTGTTTAGAATTCTGTGCAGTCTTGATTACTTGCACGCTGATCCCACTATTATATTTTCTGGTAAGGCTTTCCCTTTTCAACAAGTCCAACTCAATTTCTTGTTTATTTATATTCAACCAAATTTTTCCTGTTTTAAAATCTATTCTGCATCCGTATTGACGTAGGCTGTCGACTCCGATAATGCAGTCTACCACCAAATTTTTCACAACAAGGAATGTGCTTAATATTGCTACATTTCCTACTTCTACACTAAGTAGTGACTGCACTTTTACATTCGCCGATCGAGCCCCAACGGCGCCTATTATTCTACAATTCTGAACTGGAAAAATTGGTACTCTTCTTATATTTCTGACCTTGTTGAATAGGGCCTCTGAAATAACATTTGTGGTTGCAGCTGTGTCTAAAACCGCCACTATAGGTACAGTCTCCAAAATCACTTGCACTTCGGCTACTGCCACCTGTTCCTTATCCTCATCTTGTTGTTCTAAGTCTTCGGTCAATTCATCTGCCAGTAATCTTCCATCATTATACGTCAGCATGGGTACACATATCCTGTTGCCCCTCAACCTATTGTTGACCGCTCCTCCGGGGCACGAGTGGGTCCTTACAAGTTTGTTGGATTTTGATTCGCCTGGTGGTTGACATCGTCCGTCACTTCGGTAATTACCGGTTGATTCGTAGATGTCTGTCCCCACTGATGTTGGTTGTTTGAGTTTATTCCCCCCGGTTGATTCCACTTTCTATTACCGTTATTGTTCCAAGCTTGCGGTCTAAAATTCCTTTCGTTTCCCCATACGGGATTGTATCTTTTCCCATTCCTGTTATTCCTTGGATAGCCCCTCGCAAGACTATTACCGGTATTATTGTTGAGATTTTGATGAGTTTCTCCATTATTTATCGATCTCTGTGGGTTCCCTTGCCTACCATTAGCCGGAGGTTCTATCTCCCTATATTGGAATCTGTTATTACGGGCTTTCTGGCTGTTCTCTTCTATAATGTCTATATGATCTAACGTCGTTAGGAACGACTCCAGGTCTTTATCGTTGCCGTAAATTAATTGATTCCGTATGCTAGTTGGTAATCTTGCCTTAAGTATGTTTATTATGTCTGGCAAAGGCATAGGTCTGTCCCAATATCTTGTTTTATTTATATATTTTTCAAAATATTTCCTAAGGCTTCCTTTCGAAAAAGAGAAAGGCTCTGGGTAGAGCACCTCCTGCCTTAGGCGTTCCTGTACTCCTTCTGACCAGAATTTCGCTAAAAACGCTTTTTCAAAATCTTCATACGTCGAGCAAACAGAAGTCATGTCCGAGGCCCAGATCGCCCCCGAACCCTGTATATACCCAGTAATGAAACTGATCTTCTGCCACTCCGACCAATTTCTGGGTAGCACTCCTCTAAAACTTCGTATAAAAACAATCGGATGGACCCCCCTTTTGTCAGTGTTAAAAATCTGAAATTGCCGATGCTTTATCATTTTTTCTTCGGCATGACACAGGCTTTCGTAATCTCCATCCGCTAAAACATCACGCGAACAACTAGCTCGTGGCAATTTGATATTCGAGTTACTTACACATGTCGGTATTGTTTGCGAATGTGCAGTAACTGGGTCTATAGTCGCTGACAACTTCTGCTGTCGGCCTGTATTCATTTGTTCTGAGCCTTGTTGTGAAACGCGTATCGACTCTTCGATCGTTTGTTTCCAATGCTCGAGATCATCACCTAACTGCTGTCGCACTTCCTCAAGTCCTTTCGCAAACAAATTCTCTTCGTGTTTGCCGCATAGACTCTGGAATGCTGCTTTAACATTTTGCTCAACGTTTTCACACATTAGCCTTTTGTTTTCTAATGTGATTTCGGATAATTTACCCGTTAATACATTAATCTGGTGGTCAATAACGTCTTGACTTTCTGTCAGATGTTCCACACTTTCCTTTAGGTTCGTCTGCGTACGTGCCAATTCCGGAAGTTGCGCAATTGCACATGACATGGCATCTTGCTTTTGTACTAACTGCGGAACCATTTCCACCTGTTCGCGTACGGTATCTATCTTAATGGCCACATACTCGTTCATTTCTACACGTACACGTTGAGTAGATTCCTCACATTGAGCTTTAACCAATTCTATTTGTGCAGTTAATTTTCGTTCCGTCTCTTCGGCCTGATCTTTTAGTTCCTTTGTCTTTTCTTCTATCCGCTGCTCTAATTCGGAAAAACTGGCCTGTAAGTGCTGCTTAATCTCAGCTTTCAAATTTTCCTGGCCTTCAGTAACTGAGGCTAATTTCGCGTTAATGTCGGTTTTCAAATTTTCCTGCCCTTCAGTGACTAAAGCTAATTTTGTATTCAAATGGTTTTGCCCTTCAGTAACTGAGGCTAATTTTGTATTCAAATGGTTTTGCCCTTCAGTAACTGATGCTAATTTCCAGTTAATGTCTGTTTTCAAATTTTCCTGCCCTTCAGTGACTGAAGCTAATTTTGTGTTCATATTATTCATGGTCTCAGTTAACATTTGCATCTGCCTCATTATAATTACTAATGGATCTAATCCATGTTGCATCCCTGCTGTTACATCTCCAGCCGTGTCTATCGGGCGTTCGATTGCGCTATCTGTAGCGATCGGTTCTACAACACTTCTTACTACCTCAATATCATCTATGCTCACAGCTGAAGGCTGTTGCGTGTTGCTCTGCTCTGCTTGACTCATCTTAAACATTGCCCTAGTTAAAACCATATAAATGTTCTACAGTCAAGATATATATATATCTCTCCCTCCACACAATAATAGTTTCATATATTACTTATATATTTAAATGCAACTCGGGCAGGTCAAACTACGTCTGGTATGAACAATACAATTAGTCAATGTTCAAATCTACGTCTACTTCCAGCATACTATCAAGCTTTAGTAAAAAATTATAGATCTGGCCTTTTTCTGCGCCCTGCGTGCTGTTTATTCGTCGATTCCACTAATTCAGCTGCGAGTATTTCTTCTGTTTTTTCCAAGTTCGGTTGTCTCGTCGTCGTTCACATGAAACAAAGAACAAAATTATTTTAACAACGTCCAAAAACGTGTCCTGTCACGGATTGGCCATTCTAATGAATTCTCTTCCTGCTATTATGTTTGTGGTTTTGTTTCTGATGAAAGTCTTTGTGTGTTGAATGCAGCTTGCCGCTAACTTGGTGTAGTGTTTGTCTGTACAGATGTGTAACTGTCGTCTTTATCGCTCCTTCACTCTCACACCTGAAGCAGTACAGTAAAGTCAGGGCTTCGTGGATTATGATTGGCTGATCCGTAAAAGGACAGATAAACAGTTATACTACTGGAGGATTGTAAGTAATTTCTAGAATTACATTCACTCTCTCTCTCTCTCTCTCTCTCTATAATTTATCTGTGTACAATGAAAATATATTTTACTTGAGATCAGCCTCGTCGAAACTCTGGTAGAGCCCCTCGTCTTGATATTCAGCGGCAGTTTTGCTAGAAAAGATCTTTACATTTGTTATTATTATTAAGCGCTGCATTCAGTTGGGAAAATCGATCGTTTGAACAGTTCGTTCAGTTTACGACAGATCTAGTATTTCAGATGTGGACGAAGCCTTTTTGGACGGTTTGTAAAACTCATAGATTGCAGGTTCTCTTCGTCACAGCTGAAACTTCCCAATTAATTACAGGCCCAGACAATCATCAATGATTCATACAGAAAACTCATTCTTCATTCACTCTGTAATAAAATGTTCACAAACCTGATTTCAGATGAACGGTTTATATTAAATCCTTTGTTGTACAGATTCCGTTTTTGGGTATTTTAAATCTCAGGAGATTTATTTTTACAAGTTTATCATTTCTTTATCTCTCCCACTAGCGGCACAAATTTCCCTTGTTCGCTTTAGTGCGAAGAAGAGTACCTAAAACTTCTTTAACAATCCGATTTTTTGAAAAGGTTCCGTTCTCTCCCTCTCTCTATCCCAACTATAATAACCATGGAGCATACATATCTGTACCTCTGTTGTTCCAGAGAATAAACGTACTAGAAAAATACCTTGGCGTCGACGAGCTGTCGGCGCATATCTTACTAGAAAATCTGATCAGATACTTTTCAAACGTAAATAAATGTGGATGATTTGATTAATCACTATTAATTAGTGCATGGTAGAGGGTAATTTTCCGTGGGGATATTACAGTGGCTGTAGTTGCTACTTGCTGTAGTTACTGTAGTTCGTGCTATGAAGATTTTCTGTGAGGTGAGTGACTTATGAAAAAGAATGGGGTTTGAACTGTTGGGATTCGTGATTCAAATGAGTTTAGGCAATTAACCGAGATCGAGGTAGTTTCATATTTCTTTATTTTCATATTTTTTGCATGTGTATTATTGTTAGGATTTCTTTGCAATTCAAGACCATTTTTTGTGTTAATTATTGGAAGTCATGTTGTCAATGTATGGCAGTCTGATTGCGTTGGGTTTGTATGTTGTAGGATAATAAATGAATAGGTTAAGTTTGAGTTGTCTTTGCCAGGGAAAATTCTGTATGTCAGTCTTAAATAAAAAATACACTACTGGCCATTAAAATTGCTACACCACGCAGATGACCTGCTACAGACGCGAAATTTAACCGATAGGAAGAAGATGCTGTGGTATGCAAATGATTAGCTTTTCAGAGCATTCACACAAGGTTGGCGCCGGTGGCGTCACCTACAACGTGCTGACATGAGGAAAGTTTCCAACCGATTTTTCATGCACAAACAGCAGTTGACCGACGTTGCCTGGTGAAACCATGCTGTGATGCCTCGTGTAAGGAGGAGAAATGCGTTCCATCATGTTTCCGACTTTGATAAAGGTCGGATTGTAGTCTATCGCGATTGCGGTTTATCGTATCGCGACATTGCTGCTCGCGTTGGTGAAGATCCAATGACTGTTAGCAGAATATGGAATAGGTGGGTTCAGGAGGGTAATGCGGAACGCCATGCTGGATCCCAACGGCCTAGTGTCACTAGCAGTCGAGATGACAGGCATCTTATCCGGATGGCTGTAACGGATCGTGCAGCCACGTCTCGATCCCTGAGTCAACAGATGGGGACGTTGGCAAGACAACAATCATCTGCACGAACAGTTCGACGACGTTTGCAGCAGCATGGACTATCAGCTCGGAGACCATGGCTGCAGTTACCCTTGACGCTGCATCACAGACAGGAGCGCCTGCGATGGTGTACTCATCGGCGAACCTGGGTGCACGAATTGCAGAACATCATTTTCTCAGATGAAACCAGGTTCTGTTTACGGCATCATGATGGTCGCATCCGTGTTTGGCGACATCCCGGTGAACGCACATTGGAAGCGTGTATTCGTCATCGCCATACTGGCGTATCCCCCGGCGTGATGGTATGGGGTGCCATTGGTTACACGTCTCGGTCCCCTCTTGTTCGCATTGACGGCCCTTTGAACAGTGGATGTTATATTTCAGATGTGTTACGACCCGTGGCTATACCCTTCACTTGGTCCCTGCGAAACCCTACGTTTCAGCAGGATAATGCACGACCGCATGTTGCAGGTCCTGCACGGGCCTTTCTGGATACAGAAAATTTTCGACTGCTGCCCTGGCCAGCACATTCTCCAGATCTCTCACCAATTGAAAACGTCTGGTCAACTGTGACCGAGCAACTGGCTCGTCACGGTACGCCAGTCACCACTCTTGATGAACTGTGGTATCGTGTTGAAGCTGCATGGGCAGCTGTACCTGTACACGCCACCCAAGCTCTGTTTGACTCAATGCCCAGGCGTATCAAGACCGTTATTACGGCCATAGGTGGTTGTTCTGGGTACTGATTTCTCAGGATCTACGCACCCAAATTGCGTGAAAGTGCCATCAGATGTCAGTTCTAGTATAATATGTTTGTCCAATGAATACCCGATTATCATCTGCATTTCATCGTGGTGTAGCAATTTCAATTGCCAGTAGTGTAATTAACGAAATACTTTCAACATTCGAAAGCAGTACTTTTCAGCACGCCCTCGTATTATTTTGCACAGTAATGCAGTATTTTGACGGTATACAGGGTGAACATAAACAAAGCCAGCAAACTGCATGGATTGTTTGCTAACTGTAAATGATGGAAAAGAGGTTCTATGAACATGTATCCGGAAATGCATCGTTGCCACGGCAGAAGGCGCTGACGAATGAAAGTTCCTCTGACCAACTGCCGTGTGTTCCTTCTGTGTTGCAGGCTGTACGATTGACACAACCTACTGTAAGGAGCGAAATGATCCGTTCTTCATTTCGGGAACAAACCGAGATGGTGCTTGTGTACTGCCAAGGAGATGGAAACTGTCGCGGCGCAGCACGGCTATACCAAAACAAATACCCCCAGAGACACTAACCACATCACACATCATTTCAAGCCCCTTTTGGTGGTTTGTGTGGTCATGGGTCCGTTCAGGCAGAAGAACGTAGAGGGAGACGGCGGTCACTAAGTACACAAGTTCCGGAACACCGGCTTTACAGTATCCTGCAGAAACGGTCCTCCTAATATGGCGTACACACAGTCCGCCGCCTCCTTGCACATTCGTGTCCGTGAAAGGACCCGTGCTTACAAAAACGCCCAAAAAGGACTTGAAACGTTGTGTTATGCGCTTGCTGTCTGTGAGCGTACTTGTTTTGGTACGGTCGTGATGCTTCTCGACCGTTTCCATCTGCTAGGCCCTACACAAGCACCATCTCGGCTTCTTCGCTACATGAATACCCTACCATTCTGCTGCTTATAGTACGTTGCGTCGATCACACAGCCTGCAACGCGTAAAGAACACACAACACTTGGTCAGAGCCGGCCGGAGAGGGCGTGGGGTTCTAGGCGCTACAGTCTGGAACCGAGAGACCCCTACGGTCGCAGGTTCGAATCCTGCCTCGGGCATGGATGTGTGTGATGTCCTTAGGTTAGTTAGGTTTAATTAGTTCTAAGTTCTAGGCTACTGATGACCTCAGAAATTAAGTCGCATAGTGCTCAGAGCCATTTGAACCAACTTGGTCAGAGAAACTATCATTCGTCAGCGCCATCTACCGTGGCAACGGTGCATATACGGACACATGTTCATAAGACCTTTCTTTCCTATATATCCAGTCAGGAATTTGTCCCTGCAGTTTGTCGGTTTTATTAATGTTCATCCCATATAAAAAAAATTCGTTCAAAAAATGGTGGCGACCATTAAAACTACAGAATGGTGAAGGCAACTGCAACAGACGTCAAGCTGACATGGAGAGTATAACATAGTTGGATATGGAGCCCAACCACATAAAATTGGTACGAGCAACGCCATCTACTTTCTTTGTATAAGGAAAGATTACACAACAGATTTCGAATTCAGAGATCACATTTTAACGCTGGTCGTTTGTCCGAGAATCGTATTAGGACTCCTGTAAGGAGCACAAGCGTATACCGACAAGTGTGTTATTTCCACGATGGCAGGTAGATCCTCGTTCACCATACTCATTGCTGCCTTTTTTTGGGATCTCACGACTTTCATGCGAATGTTGGATCTATGGATGGAGCAGGGACATAAAGCCACTCAATGACCAAATTTATTGTTCGCTAGGTGGTGCAGGTTCGCACTGCCACGTCACTTTGAGCCGGGAAGGGCTTGTTTGCGATGAGGTAAGTACTTACACGGACAATAAGCGGTCGTCCGGAGCACCGTGGACTGTCAGCACGGCGACCGCAGTTTTCGCGGCTTGTCTTGGCGCCACAGCAGAGCAGCGCCCCCGTAGCGGCGCCCAGTGGCGTGGGAGAGGCGCCGAGTAATCTCAGACGACTCTCGATTATGCGTCCAGCATCACAATGGACGTAATCGTGCGCGGAATTTACGATGAGAGCGAACGTTGCCAGACTGCACTCGTCACCGTTATGAGCCCTCTGCCTCATGTGAGGTTTTATCCTCAAATGTTACCCGATGCTAGAGTACTCCATGTTAAAAACTCAACAAGTCTCTTATGGGCAACATAGTAATAAGCATCCCTAGCGTTGAGAAACAACTGAAGGAGTTGAAAACAAATAAGTCACCAAGTCCAGACGGAATCCCAGTTCGGCTTTTCAAACAGTACTCTACGGCGTTAGCCCTTTATTTACCTTGCAATTAGCTCGAATATTTCGCCCAGCAAAAATGTCCCAAGGGACTGGAAAAAATCGCAGGTGACTCCTGTGTATAGGAAGGGCAAAACAACGGGTCCGCAAAAATTACGGATCGATATCCCTAACATATGTTTGCTGCAGAATCATTGAATTCGAATTAAAAAAAAAAAAGTTCTTCAGACCGAGAAGCTTATGTCCAACATGGTTTTAGAAACTCAGCTTGCTGTTTTCTCACATAACATGCTGCAAACTATGGATGAAGGGCAAGGAGCACATTCCATATTTCTGCATTTCCGGAAACCGTTTCACACGATGCCTCACTGCAAGCTTTAAGAAAGGTACGAGCATGTGGAACAAGTTCGCAGATACGTGAGTGGCTCGTGGCTTCTCAAGTTACAGAATCCAGTAAGTTGCCGTCATCAGAGGTAAGGGTATCCTCAGGTGTGCCCCGTGGAAGTATGACAGGAACGCTTTTTTTCTCTACATACATAAATAATTTGGAGGACAGGATGGTCAGCAGTCTACTGTTGTACGCTGATGATGGTATACTGTACTGTAAGGCGTCGAAGTTGAGTAACTATAGGAAGATACAAGATGACTTAGAAAAAATTTCTAGTTTGTGTGATGAACGGCAGCTACCTCTAAATGTTGAAAAATTATGTTAATGCGGATGAATAGGGAAAACGAACTCGTGATGTTCGCATATAGCATTAGGAGTGTCCTGCTTGATACAGTCCCGTCGTACAAGCTTCTGGCATTAACATGGCAAAGCGTTATGAAACAGAACTAACATCTGCGGACTGTGGCAAGAAATGCCAAGTCTTGACTGCAGTTTATTGGGAGAATTCTAGAAAAATGTGATTCATCTGTAAAGAAGGCAGTCAGTGCGACATATTGTTCAGTACTGCTCGAGTGTTTGGGATCCTTACCAGGTCGGATTAAAGGAAGGTATCGAAGCAATTCCGAGGCGGCCTGCTACATTTTGTTACTGGTAGATTCGAAAACATGTAAGTGTTACGGATATGCTTCGGGAACATAAATGGGAATCCCTGGCGGGAAGGACGTTCTTTTCGAGCAACACTACAGAGAACATTTAGAGAACAGACAGTTGTAGCTGACTGCAGAACGATTATGTTGCCTCCAACTTATATTTCTCTTAAGGAGCACGATGATAAGATACGAGAAATTAGGGCTCATGCGGAGGCATATACAGAGTGTTACAAAAAGGTACGGCCAAACTTTCAGGAAACATTCCTCACACACAAAGAAAGAAAATATTTTATGTGGACATGTGTCCGGAATCGCTTACTTTCCATGTTGGAGCTCATTTTATTACTTTTCTTCAAATCACATTAATCATGGAATGGAAACACACAGCAACAGAACGTACCAGCGTGACTTCAAACACTTTGTTACAGGAAATGTTCAAAATGTCCTCCGTTAGCGAGGATACATGCATCCACCCTCCGTCGCATGGAATCCCTGATGCGCTGATGAAGCCCTGGAGAATGGCGTATTGTATCACAGCCGTCCACAATACGAGCACGAAGAGTCTCTACATTTGGTACCGGGGTTGCGTAGACAAGAGCTTTCAAATGCCCCCATAAATGAAAGTCAAGAGGGTTGAGGTCAGGAGAGCGTGGAGGCCATGGAATTGGTCCGCCTCTACCAATCCATCGGTCACCGAATCTGCTGTTGAGAAGCGTACGAACACTTTTACTGAAATGTGCAGGAGCTCCATCGTGCATGAACCACATGTTGTGTCGTACTTGTAAAGGCACATGTTCTTGCAGCACAGGTAGAGTACCCCGTATGAAATCATGATAACGTGCTCCATTGAGCGTAGGTGGAAGAAACTAAAATGAGCTCTAACATGGAAATTAAGCGTTTCCGGACACATGTCCACATAACATCTTTTCTTTATTTGTGTGTGAGGAATGTTTCCTGAAAGTTTGGCCGTACCTTTTTGTAACACCCTGTAGATAGGGGTTTTTTCCTCCTTCTATTTGCGAGTAGAACAGGAAAGGAAATGACTGGTAGTGGTACGGGGTAACCTCCGCCACGCGCCGTAATGTATATTTCAGAATATCGTGGCAGATGTAGATGTAAGAATTCAGAATTAAAGCATGTTGTTTTTCACGATACATGTCAACTAATTATATTTTAGAAGCCATTGCATTACTACCCTTCATTTGCACGCTATGGGCGTATTTTCTTTGCACATATGAATTTTTTGCATGAGTTTCAGGAAGTTTTACTATTACTGCCCTTGCTTTGGGTAGAGGATTAGTTTTCCCTTGGGTAGACAGTTGCTACTGTATAGTACTGTAAATATGGTGGAATTTCGGGATTCTTTGATTTCATGGTTCCCAGCATCCTCAGAGGGATCGTTGAGCAATTTACTTTCCACTGGCTCAGAAGTGAACCTGTCATTAAAAATGCAGTTTCTATTTATGGAATAGGTTAGTCTGGTCATGTCCGTAGAATAATATTGAGAAATAGGAGGTAATTTCCAGAGGAATTGAATCTTTACTTGTACAAACTTCTGCAGTTAACACACAAAATGCCTTAGCATTACACATCACTGGTATCAGTCCTGTAGTGACTGCACCCTCAGTAACAATACCCTGGTGTGTTGCAGTACTCCACTACGTTGTAATATCACTTCTTTACCGACGTTTCTCATCTCGTAAAATTAGTAACTTCTAAGCGAAGCCGAAAGGTATGGGGAAGTACAGTTCAGTGCTGCCAACTCACTTAAACAAGCTGGGAAACATCCAGAGTACGAGGTGTTGTAGTAAGCCGAGAAGGGTTTAAGGTTTAAGAGAATCGTTCGGAAGAATTAGTGTGGAAGGAAGTGGGGAATTGAAGTACTGGATAAGTATGTGACGCTTTCCAAGTCCGTTACACGTATGAATACTGTGCTAAGAAACAATACAGTAGGCAGTTTAGCTGAACAGTAGTGGACATATCTAAAAAGATAAATAACAGTACTTGGAAAGACTTCATTAGGTATTAGGAAGGTAACTGCGAAGAAACCTTGGGTAACAGAAGAAATAGTACGTCAACTGATCGAAGGCGGAATGACTGGCAGAAATATGTGAAAATACTGAAAAGAAACTATCGTCGGAAGAAACGACTCAGCATATAGAAAAGTCAAAACAGTCTTCGGTGAAATTAAAACCAAAGATGGCAACATTAACAGCGCAACGGAATTCGACTGTTAAACGCAGAGGAGAGAGCGGATTGGGGGAAAGAGTAAGTAGGAAGAATTTATGAGGGGAACTTGTCTGATGACGTGATAGAAGAAGAAATTGGAGTCAATATGGAAGGCATGGCTTCTACGGAGAATAATCATGATAGGTTTCTAGAACGCTAAAATCACTGATACTAAAGGACTCGTAGGAACTTGCACATGATTTTCATTCTCCGTCGCTTGCAGCGGAGGGAAAACAACGAAGTGGCTCGAATACCTTCTTCTCTATCGCTGTATTACATTTTGATGGGTCATTAATCGAGATTTAAAATGGTAAAGATAATTTTTTTCCAGCAGTGGTAATTCGTTCAGCTCTCCTAAGGAATTTCTAAGTTCTATGCAACTCAAAGAAGCACTCTGCAGTACAGTAACTTAACTGTCACCACCTACTGAGAGTTTCAAGAACTGTTGCATGTTTTTGAAACAATTCTCACAGGACATGCAAAGAGAATTTTATTGTTAATTTAGATATATACTCGTTAATATGGACTGAATTGGAAAAATCCCAAATGTTTACCAACTGTGATTCATCATTTTTATTGTGTTACCAGTAAGCTTTTTACTAATATACTGCTACGTTTTATCTTGCATTTCATTTTCGTCAAGTTTACTCGTTTTCATATACTCCGATTGTAAATCTTCTTTTATGTCGAATCATGCCTTCGTGAATCCTGCGTACGACTTAAAATAATGTCTAGATCTACATCTACATCTACATGTGTATTCCGCAAATCACATTTAAGTGCCTGGCGGAGGGTTCATATAAACACCTTCACAATTCTCTATTATTCCAATCTCGTAGAGCTCACGGAAAAAGCTAATACCTATATTTTTCCATGCGACCTCTGATTTCCCTTGTTTTATTATGGTAATCATTTCTCCCTATGTAGATCGGCGTCAACAAAATACGTATTTTCGTATACTGAAGAGAATGTTGGTGACTGAAATTTCGTGAGAAGATTCCGCGGCAGCGAACAACGCTTTGTTTTAATGATGTCCACCCCTAATCCTGTATCATTTCAGTGACGCTCTATCCCCTATTTCGCGATAATACAAAACGTGCTGCCCTTCTTTGAACTTTCTCGGTGTATTCCGTCAATTATAACTGGTAGGGATACCACATCCTGCAGCAGTATTCTAAAAGAGGACGGACAAGCGTAGTGTAGTTTCTTTAGTACATCTGCTACATTTTTTGAGTGTCTTGACAACGAAACACAGTCTTTGGTTAGCCTTCCCCACAACATTTTCTGTTTTCTTTCCAATTTAAGTTGTTGGTCACTGTAATTCCTGGCTATTTAGTTGAATTTACGGCCTTTAGATTTGACTAATTTATCGTGTAACCGAAGTTTAACGGATTCCTTTTAGCATTCCTGTGGATAACCTCACAAATTTCAATTTAGTGTCAATTGCCAATTAACGCACCATGCAAGTACCTTTTCTATATCGTTTTGCTGATGTTTTGATCTCCGGACGACTTTACTAATCGGTAAACGACGTCATCTGCTAACAACCTAAGCTGGCTGCTCAGATTGCCTCCCAAATCGATTATATAGATAAGGAACAGCATAGGGCCTATAATACTACTTTGGGGAACGCCAGAAATCATTTCTGTTTTACTCGATGGCTTCTCGTCAGTTACCACGAACTGTGACCTCTCTGACAGGAAATCGCGAATTCGGTCACATAACTGAGACGATATTCCATAAGCACGCAATTTCACTACAAGCCGCTTGTGTGGTAGATCGCCAAAAGCGTTCCGGAAACCCGAAAATACGGCATCAATCTGAAATCCCTTGTCAATAACATTCAACACTTCCTGCGAATAAAGAGCCCGTTGTGTTTTACGAGCACGATGTTTTCCAAATCCATGTTGAGTCAATAGATCATTTTCTTCGAGGTAATTCATAATATTTGAACAAAATATATGTTCCAATACCCTGCTGCGTGTCGACGCTAATGATATGGGCCTTTCGTCGAGCGAACGTTTGTATACGATGTTAAGTATGAAGCTATTGTATCAGCATTCTCTGAAAGGAATCTAACTGGTATACAGTCTGGACCAGAAGATTTGCTTTTGTTAAGTGATTTAAGTTGCTCCACTACTCCGAGGCTACCTTCTTCTACGTTACTCACGTTGGCAACTGTTCTTGATTCTAATTCTGGAATATTTACTTCGTCTTCTTTGGTGAAGGAATTTCGGAAGACTGAGTTCAGTAACTCTGCGTTGACAGCACTGTCTTCTATAGTATCTCCGTTGCTATCGCGCAGAGAATGTATCGATTGTTTCTTGCCGCTAACATACTTCACACACGACCAGAATGTCTTTGGATTTTCTACTAGGTTTGGAGATACAGTTACGTTGTGGAAACTATTATAGCTATCTCGCATTGAAGTCCGCGCTAAATTTCGAGCTTCTGGAAAAGATCGCCAACCTTGGAGACTTTGCGTCCGTTTAAATTTGGCAAGCTTTTTTTTTGTTTTGTTGCTTCTGTCTACCATGTTTATCATGTCTACCATTAATTGACAAAAGAAGCTATAATATAAGGTTTGCTGTGTTTAAGTGGGTATATGGGCACATTCCGAAAGTCGGTAAACTAAAAAAAATTAAAAATATATTGTGGTGTGCGTACTGTAAGACCTTCAGTACACACACCATCAGATTCTTTGACTTGTCGCTCTAACGAAGTAGGTGAGTGTCAGCAACATGTCTCGCGGTCTTATCGCGGCGTGTTTATCTTCTGCCGTTAGGTCAGACGATAGAAATGCCACTTGCACGCTTAGAGTAGCAGATTGACAGTGATCAACTTTAAAGACAACTTGATAAATTTTCATATACATTTATTAAAATAATAACAAGCATAAAAATTACTGAACTTGGTTCTGGATGCTATTTACAATTGACAATCTGAAGTTCCTTTGGTATTGGTACGTTAATCTTATTCTCACATATATCTTTGATACTTGACACAAGTGTCTATAAATTTATATTCATGGCTGTTTACAGGAATATGGTAATCTTATTAGGTGCAGACTGAAACTTGACTATAGACTGGTACAGACAAATGTAGAACTCGTACAGACTGGTACAGACTAATGCAGACTGGTACAGACTGGTGCAGACAAATACAGACTGACTAATCTGAGGTCTGTACACTCGTTATAATACCTCGCGCGTTCATGTATCACTGCGCGAGTGTGATCCGCGAGGAGAAAAGGTTCTACTTTAGCAGCAATCTCATTGGCTGCGTTACATATTAATACGCGGATCGGCGGGAGCAGAATTTGGTTCGTCTCTATGGCAGCACACAAAGGACGAGCACTGCGCCTGCGCTGTTGTGCTTAGCGGGGCGTCCTCTAGTGGGAAAGTTGTGTATGCGCTGACTACGTGAAACTATGTACACAACAAATATATAAATAACAAAACTGTTATATTAAATAAGGCCACGAAACTTTCAGTTTCTGGGAAGTTCCTTGCTTCCTAATCGCGTTTCTTTGATGAGGTCCATTATTTGCAAACCACTTTTCGTTTCTTGAGGTATAATGGACTTTTTTGCGACGTGTTTCGTGATGTAACTGAATGGATACAAAAATCGATATGTTTCTGTGGCACTGGTTTATTTGGCCATATTCGTAACGGAATCACAGCCTTACCCAGTACGAAAAACACCAGCCGCGACTGCTCCAGATTATCGCATTTTATTTTCCATTTTATGAATGTCTTCAGTTACAATGCCAGACGCTTTCAAACGAAACCTATATACCAGGGAATAAAGCCAGAGAATTTACAGCTGTTGCCACGACAAATAACGCCTCTCAGTCGGCATCCGATTCCGAGCCTCGCCGCAGAGAGAAGTGGATGGAGTAGGGGGTGTGTGGGATTGACGCCGCTGTGGATTCAGGCAATTTCAGCGGGCAGGGGAGGCGGCTAACGACGTGGCGCGTGACGCGCGGTTTTCAGCAAAAGTCAACAGCGCGGGAATGCGGCAGCGGCGCAGCAAGCATTGCTGTGGCGGCAGCGACTCGAGCGCGGCGGTGCGCTGGCTGGCTCGCTGAAGGAATTAGCACCGGCAGGGCTGTTCCACCCAAAGCGCGCGGCGTCTCTTGAATAAACAATACAATTAAATCGTGTTCGCTGGACTGAAAAGCACTGAAATTATAAACTGACACTTAGCCTTTGGCCTCTGTTAATTCTTTTAGTGTATCCTAGTGTAATTTGTTAATTAAACAATACAGGTAGAGTATCTTTCATTAATCGAGTTTACTATGAAAACCTGAATCATGCATGGATGTTTTGTCATGTAAATACAGGGTGATCAATCGCTAGCGCAACCGCTTTGGCGGTGTGCGACTGGTCGGTGAGGTCGGCTGCTTCTCGCGCGGTGCAGGTGACAGGAGGTCCGCAGTAAATATACACATATCAGAAAAAGTTTAGCATCACCTCGGTTCCGGAAACTGTACAGAAAATTGGAATAGCGATCAACATAAACACCATTTCTGCCCTATTTACTGCTCGTGAAAACCACACATTGCATGTTGTACACCATACAGCGAGACCTTCAGAGGTGTCGGTCCAGATTGCTGTACACACCGGTACCTCTAACACCCAGTAGAACGTCCTGTTGCATTGGCACATGCCTGTATTCGTCATGGTGTACTATCCACAAGTTCATCAAGGCACTGTTGGCCCAGATTGCCCCACTCCTCAACGGCGATTCGACGTTGGTCCCTCAGAGTGGTTGGTGGGTCACGTCCTCAAAAAATAGCCCTTTCGCAGCCTCTCAGGCATGTTCGATAGGGTTCATGTCTGGAGAACATGCTGGCCACTCTAGTCGAGCGATGTCGTTATCGTGAAGGAAGTCATTCACAAGATGTGCACGATGGGAGTGCGAATTGTCGTCCATGAAGACGAATACCTCGCGAATATGCTGCTGATATGGTTGCACCGTCGGTCGGAGAATGGCATTCACGTATCGTACAGCCGTTACGGTGCCTCCCATGACCGCCAGCGGCGTACATCGGTCCCACATAATGCCACCCCAAAACAGCAGGGAATCTCCACCTTGCTGCAATCGCTGGTCAGTGTGTCTAAGGCGTTCCGCCCGACGGGATTGCCTCTAAACGCGTCTGTGACGATCGTCTGGTTGAAGGCATATGCGACACTCTTCGGTGAAGTGAACGTGATGTCAATCCTGAGCAGTCCATTTGGCATGTTATTGGGCCCATCTACCGCGCTGCTTGGTGTCGTGGTTGTAAAGATGGACCTCGCCATGGACGTCGGGACTGAAGTTGCGCATCATGCAGCCTACTGCGCGCAGTTTTAATCGTAACACGACGTCCTGTGGCTGCACAAAAAGCATTATTCAACAAGTTGGCATTGCTCTTAGGGTTTCTCCGAGCCATAATCCTTTGGTAGCGGTCATCCACTGCAGTAGAAGCCCTTGGGCGGCCTGAGCAAGGCATGTCATCGACAGTTCGTCTCTCTGTATGTCCTCCATGTCAACACAACATCGCTTTCGTTCACTCCGAGGCGCCTGGCCACTTCCATTGTTGAGAGCCCTTCCTGACACAAAGTAACAATGCGGACGCTGTATTGTCCGTCAAGGCATGGTGTAACTACAGACAACACGAGCCGTGTACCTCCTTCCTGATGGAATGACTGGAAATGATCGGTTGTCGGACCCCCTCCGTCCAATAGACATTGCTCATACTTGGTTGTTTACATCTTTGGGCGGTTTTTGTGACATCTCTGAATAGTCTAAGGAACTGTGTCTGATACAATATCGACAGTGAACGTCTGTCTTCCCGAGTTCTGGGAACCGGGGTGACGCAAACCCTTTTTTTATGTGTGTACTATGGTTTGTCACGTTAGTAGTATGCAGCATAACAACTTAGAAGAGGAAAGTAATTTACCTACGTAAAGGAGAAAAACGAAAGGAAAGATTTCAACTGTTTATTACAAAGTTTGAAAGACAGAAACTGTAGTGGACTGACAAGGCAGCCAGTCCACAGAGACGGGTAGCCGAAAGGGCACACGTACACACACGCCGACTGGCGCGAAGTCTGGAACAGGATTCGTAATGAATGTGATAAAGAAAAGAACGTAGCTACTAGAACACTTAACTTTTATATCGTCCTTTGGTATACAGCATTCTTGATGATACAAGTGAGACTATCTTGAGATACATGCAATGGTACAAATGGCGCCTTGCTAGGTCGTAGCCATTAACTTAGCTGAAGGCTATTCTGTCTCTCGGCAAATGAGAGAAAGGCTTCGTCAGTGTAGTCGCTAGCAACGTCGTCGTACAACTGGGGGCGAGTGCTAGTCAGTCTCTCTAGACCTGCCATGTGGTGGCGCTCGGTCTGCGATCACACAGTGGCGACACGCGGGTCCGACATGTACTAATGGACCGCGGCCGATTTAAAGCTACCACCTAGCAAGTGTGGTGTCTAGCGGTGACACCACAGAAACACTTTGCGCATGTCACTGGACTGCGGAAGGTTCGAAGTTTTATGTCTGAAAAGACACTATATCATATACTCAACGTGAGCACATCGCGTTGCTCGAGAAACATGGAAATAGAACTCTATTTCATTCTACGACCGAATCGACAGGTCCCTGTTTGTTGAATCGACGGCATCAACAATTCGATTTCTCAGTTCCTGAAGACTAGCTGCCGTAGGTGGTTTTTACGTCTTTTATGTGCTGCCACAGAAAAAGAAATCCCAAAATGTGAGGTCTGGGAACATGGGAGGGCAAAAGCAGTTAACATCATCTTCTTCTCTAACTCTTCGAATCCGACGCTGTGGGATGGTGTTAAGATAATGTATTGTGCGTCGCTCTAACGAAGTAGGCGAGTGTCAGCAATATGTGTCGTGGTCTTATTGTGGCGTGTTTATCTTCTGCCATTGTGTCAGGAGACAGAAATGCCACTTGCACGCTTAGAGTAGCAGATTGACGGTGACCAACTTTAAACAGAACTTGATAAATTTTAACACACATTTATTAAAATAATAAGCATAAAATTACTTAACTTGATTGTGGATGCTATTTGCAATTGACAATCTGAAGTTCCATTTGTCTTGGTACGTTAATCTTATTCTCGCATACTCTGATAATCGACATGGCTATGTACAGGAATGTGATAATCTTCTTAGGTGCAGACTGAAACGTGACTATAGACTGGTACAGACAAATGTAGAACTAGTACAGACTGGTACAGACTGGTACAGACTAATGCAGACTGGTGCAGACAAATGCAGACTGACTATTCGGAGATCTGTACACTCGTTACAATACCTCGCGCGTTCAGGTATCACTGCGCGAGTGTGACCCGCGAGGAGAAAAGGTTCTACGTTAGCAGCAATCTCATTGGCTGCGTTACATATTAATACGCGGATCGGCGGAAGCAGAATTTGGTCCATCTCTAAGGCAGCGCCATCTCATAGTGCAGAGACGGACGAGCGCTGCGCCTGCGCTGTTGTGCTTAGCGGGGCGCGCTCTAGTGGGAAAGTTGTGTACGCGCTGACTACGCAGATCTATGTACGCAACAGATAACGCTGCATCTCAAGGTGAAAATGAGGCGGAGTGCCGTCATGCATAAACATGAAATCATTGGAATCTTCGTGAAGTTGTGGAAACAAAATAATTTGCATCATCTCCAAATATGAAATTCATGTCACAGTTTCCTCCGCGAAAACGAAAGGTCCGTAAGCGTTGTGAATAGGAATGGCACAAAAGACATTCAGCTTCAGTGAGTCTCTTTCATGTTCAGCGACGAAACTAAGATTCTGTGACCCCCAAATTCTTACATTATGGCGGTTTACCTTACCCAGTAGATGAGTTTTCGATTCGTCCAAGGAAGTTACTCGTTCTGACAAAGTGTTCTCTGGGATATAGTGGAGAATTCAAATGCTAATTTGTGTCTAGTATCATGGACGCTGGGACGCAATTGCAGTAGTAACTGCAACTTCTAAGGCTTTGTATGCAGGCGGCGTTCCAGAACACGCCACACCGTTTTTTGAATAAGCTGAAGTTCCGTACCTGCCCGTCTTGTGGACTTCCGATGGCTCTGTGTAAACACATCCCGGATACGCTCGACATTTGCATCAGTGCTCTTCCCTTTGCACATTGTGCCGTCCCAGCGACATAAAAAGAAAAACCTTGGAACGAGAAATGTATCTCGCAACGAAACAAATGTACAAGAACCTTATATGTTACACTGACCGCACAGGCGGTGTATTATTTTCCTGTTTTATAGTAAATATTAAATTTAATCTTAATATCACAGAGTAAACGCCTTAAATGTAATAACCTCTATGCTATTAATAAGGGATACAAACGCTCCTAGATTGTTCTTCTCTTCCTCTCTCTTCGCTGGTTTCCAGTAATAGGAAGCAGACATATTGTAGCACGAAAATAATGTAAGCATTTGTACTGTTAACCTTGTTAATACAGTGCGTTACGGTTTATATGTGAGTTATTTCGATGTACAGTGAGTCCCCTGTCACGTCCCTTGCATTGAATTAATTTTTCTTAAGACATTTGCAACTACACAATTTTAGCGGCGGCTGCTTCAACGGACTCCATTACGAGCCGACCTATAAAGCAAAATATCATAGCAGAAGGGCAGAAATCGCCCGCTCTAACATTTAACGAACATTTTTTCACAGCAATGAGCCGCAGCGGAGAGCCACATTCGTTTTAAGATTTTACTTTTCAGCTCACGCCGAGAGCCAGGATTCGTGAATGGAACAAATGTGAAAATATTGGTAGTGCGATGTTCATAAGCATAATACAAATTACCACACAGTACCGTAAGAACTCAGGTTTAGATTACGTATTCTAACCATGTTGTTACGTTCACTGGTATCTGAAACACATTTTCGGTCACACGATATAGCGATAATTCAAAATAGCCCATTATCGAAAGCAGGACTGGAGAAGCTACCACAATGTCTCTACACCGTCTTCGTCAGAAGTAAGGCTCGTTTCTATGTTTGTGAATGAACGTAGTGACATTGTTAATGTTAAGTGTGCAAGCGGTCCCGCCTCCCCCCTCCCCCTCCTCAACTGATTTCATTATCAGAAATATTAGCGATATTAGCAACTGTATTTTATGATTTACATTAAGTATAATAAGTCTCGTGATTTTTCGGTCGCGGTTCCTATTTCGACTACCGTTTGCTCAATGTACCCATCCACATCTAGAAGAGATAACAGTAAAGATTCGAGACGCCTCATGAAGAACATAAGTGTACAAAATGAGTACTGGTACAATGTGTCGTTGAAGTGCTTCTGTGATTTGAAAGGGATGATAAATAAATGTGTACTACACTGCGAGCGAATAATGAAAATTCCATTCTAACCTAGTTTAAATTATCCCATACACCAAAATTTTCTACTGTGTAGTTTGTGACAAATACTAATTAGAGTTTGATATCGATCCGCCCATCACTCCCACCATGAAATATTGGCTGTGATGACAGGCTGACCTGTAGCGTAGCCCAAGTTCTAGGTTACATTGGAAGGTTGTGTATGTTAAGGTTGAGGATGTGCAAGTGAAAACAGTGGAAAGTAGTGATCTTACAGCTAAAAGTTGACATCGGGAATAGTATTAATGCAATATCTGAAAATACGGACTAAAGTTTAACTGCTTATTGTAAGATCGGAAAAAAATATACGTCTTGTGATTACAGTCGTTATACATTTGGCGAAAGTTGCAAAGTAGACACCAGATTGCATTTTTAGTAGTTCATGGTGTACGGTATATATGTGTTATATGCATCAAAATACTCATCGAAGTCTTGTCCATTATCTGTTTTCAAAATTTACCATGCAGTGTTAGGTTTTATGATGAAAAATGTGTTTAAATATGTCGTGAAGATTTCAGGCCGCGCCATAGGTATATCTATTAGCACAACATTTATTAGGCATTCACATTCCTAGTCTCCAATAATTCTCCAGCGAGTGTAAAATTTTACTAAGAATATATTAGGTACTTGGTTCTTTTCTTCGACCCTAAGTATGTAACTCATCGATATGATGAGACACAGACGGTACAGGGCATCTAACGTTAACTGCGCTATTTAGTTGTTACTTCCGACTTCTTGTTTCGAGTTTACGTGTCGCTGTCGTGAAGAAAGACCGTAGTGCGAATATCGGCCATCAGATGGCACACAGTGTTGAATGGTAACTGCTCTTTTTAGTTGCTACTTGCACTTGTCACTGAAATCACAGCTAGACTCGGTAACATGACACAAGTGTCACAGAAATAAGTTCGACATTTGGCCAACAGGTGGCACATGGCGTTGAATGTTAAATGGTACTTGCGACCCCTAGCTGCGACTGAAATCGCAGCCAGATTCTGTGCAGGTGTTATCGTGATATATGTGACTTCTCATTCACTGTGATTTGTAGCAAATACGCGATTCCCTGCTCACCCCTACTCGGCAGTGTTCCGGGAGACGCAAGACGGGCGACACAGACTAAGTGTGAGTGTGCCTACTCATAATTAACCCTCTAAATACCGCGTGCGTCACAGTCTCATGATATACCGCGCGCGGACCTCAGTGCTACATTTCCAAGATGGTACCATCAGTACATTTTTGTAAGAATTATTACTTGTATGACAGTGCAATATAAGGACATTAAACGTCACAGAAAAACAAAATTCATTTTAACTCGGTACCAATTTAGGGAATAAATATACATGAATACGGAACTATGTTTTATATTATAATAGCAATACCTTTGTATACCAATGAATAATTATAGTATAAATCTTGTACATGTATTTCTGGTATTAACTGAAAATAATGATATTACAAATTACGACACATACAAATATGGAAACACCGAAAATCGATCACTCTGCAATTCCATTTTCCCGTCTCCTCTTCGACGACTATAATCGCATAACATATGCCGTGTGGAGTGATTTTTACATAAAAAAATGTAGTCATGTTATTCTTGTGTGGAATCAAATCATATCTGTAGGAATGAATCTCATAAACGCATCCAATTCCGAGGAAATATCCCAGCTGGTCGGACCTAGCAATACTTTTATAATGCTTATTGATTTCGTTTTAGTCTACAGAGATGTTGTTGTTGTGGTCTTCTGTCCTGAGACTGGTTTGATGCAGCTCTCCATGCTACTCTATCCTGTGCAAGCTTCTTCATCTCCCAGTACCTACTGCAACCTACATCCTTCTGTATCTGCTTAGTGTATTTTACCCTCCATGCTGCCTCCAATACTAAATTGCTGTTCTCTTGATGCCTCAGAACATGTCCTACCAACCGATACCTTCTTCTAGTCAAGTTGTGCCACAAATTTCTCTTCTCTCCAATTCTATTCAATACCTCCTCATTAGTTATGTGATCTGCCCATCTAATCTTCAGCATTCTTCTGTAGCACCACATTCCGAAAGCTTCTATTCTCTTCTTGTCCAAACTATTTATAGTCCACGTTTCACTTCCATACATGGCTACACTCCATAAGAATACTTTCAGAAACGACTTCCTGACACTTAAATCAATACTCGGTGTTATCAAATTTCTCTTCTTCATAAACGCTTTCCTTGCCACTGCCAGTCTACATTTTATATCCTCTCTACTTCGACCAGCATCAGTTATTTTGCTCTCCAAATAGCAAATTTACTACTTTAAGCGTCTCATTTCTTAATCTAATTCCCGCAGCATCACCCGATTTAATTGGACTACATTCCATTATCCTCGTTTTGCTTTTGTTGATGTTCATCTGACATCCTCCTTTCAAGACCCTGTCCATTCCGTTCAGCTGCTCTTTCAGGTCCTTTGCTGTCGCTGATAGAATTACAATGTCATCGGCCAACCTCAAAGCTTTTATTTCTTATCCATTTATTTTAATTCCTAATCCGAATTTTTGTTTTGTTTCCTTCACTGCTTGCTCAATATACAGGTTGAACAACATCGGAATAGGCTACAACCCTGTCTCACTCCCTTCCCAACAACTGCTTCCCTTTCATGGCACTTAACTCTTATACCTGCCATCTGGTTTCTGTACAAATTGTAAATAGCCTTTCGGTCCTTGTATTTTACCCCTGCCACCTTTGGAATTTGAAAGAGAGTATTCCAGTCAACAATGTCAAAAGCTTTCTCTAAGTATACAAATGCTAGAAACGTAGGTTTGCCTTTCCTTAATCTATTTTCTAAGATAAGTCGTAGGGATTTTTTATCCAAAGTGTTTCCCAATATTTTCCGACATAAAAACGGGAAACATTGCCCCCGATATCATCTAAGGGATTGGAACATTCGTCCTCGAATGTTTCGCTACTGTGGCAATCCACGTGACACTTCCTTCTTCCCCTTCGCTTTCATCTATGAACTGGCACGGAGGCCCACGAAGTATTTGAGGTATAACTCCATCATGTATATTGTTCCTATTCCTCGAAAAGCAAAACGGAGCAAAGACGTAATTATGTGTATTGCACTTATCGTAGTATGCAGCGACGGTTAGCATTAACAACGGGAAAATCAAAGGGAGATACGACAAAGTAAATACGTACACGATTGATCTCGCGCGGAATGGAGAGCCGCCTGTGTGATGTTTTCATTTCAATGGATAGATTCTCACTGACTATACAAGTAAACAGAAGGCAGACATGTGCAATACACGGGGAAAGGGCGAACCTGGGAAGTCCTATAATTAGAAGGTGAGGCGACTAAGGACTAACACGTACTTCCACGAACAGTGAGGCACTCACTGCCGCTGCGCGGTGTTCAGAGGGTTAATCCAATATCTTATTTTTGTAGAATTCAGCTCCAGTCAAAATCAACGTTTTGCTCTCATCGTTAATTCCTCGTTAAGCAGTATAGGAATTTTTCTTGCTAATTTCGGAACATTATAAGCATTTACACTTAGCCACGCACACAAGCTAGTGTTCTTTTTTCTCTCTTTGTTCAGACATCCGGACGCGTGATGTTTCTTCTCAGTTCAGTCTAATTTAGTTCGTTCGTGAACTCACCAGTATAGGATAATTGAAGAGATGTCTGAAACTTCGCTAATTTCAATTTCAGTTCGTAATTTAATTTCCACATGTCTTTATTATCTCAGCAAGTGTTAAGTACGTATCTGAGAGCCTAAAGTGGGCAGGTCATATCTCATATTAAGGTAGCCTGTCCAGTTTGCTTAATTGATGCAGAATGTTTGTTTGTAATGACCACGTGTTCCCGGACTGTGAGAATCCTTACATGTCACAGTTACTGATTCTCGGGGTAATACTTCCAAACTGGTTTCAGAGTTGCGTTTATGGCAATTATAACCCGACTTTTATCTATGAATTCTTGTTCACTTGCTTCGTCCACTCAAGCCGAGGGAACGACCGTTTGTTAACCACGTCCATACTGGTAAAGTTTTTCTTTATTCTTATATTTGTCATTAATATCTGTTACATGTGTATATCTCCGTGAATGTTGCCACTGAATGATTACTCTGACACTTCCATGATTAATGATAAATCCTGATTGGGTAGCCAAGACGCAGTTGTAAATATAATTCTGCAACTCAGCTGAGCGTTTTATGAAGAACAACAACCATCAGCAATTTATTTAGTTGTTTAGTGTATTAGTTTGTTCAGTTGTGTCTTGAATAAATGATATATTTTGACCAGATCAAATACTCACATATTCTCTTGCAAACTTCATTTTTTGCATCCTACTGGTTTCCGTTGAGCAACAGATGAATATGGCCAAGTTACTTACTTAATATTTTCTCAACGATAATAAATGTGCAGATCTGGCAACTCAGTTCATTTAAAAAGTATTTTCTTTCATTTACATCCAGATATAATCTATCCACTTTCCATGTTAATAGATACCGCAGCTTTCACCTTCATCACGAGCACCAATCTACAACCTGATCCTCCACATGTAGATACCCTTCAAATCTGCAATATACACAAAAGGATGGAACATGATTGTGATTTATATTTCGAAAGAAATCATACGACTGGAATGAAATTTTCACTCTGCAGGGGAGTGTGCGCTGATATGAAATTTCCTGGCGGGTTAAAACTGTGTGCTGGATCGAGACTCGAGCTCGGGAAAATTTTAATCTTCCAGAAAGTCACAAATTATACGACTACTGCTTGGATGCCTGGACATGTCTCACAAGACTCTAACTGCAAACACCTTCAGTAGACGACAAAAGTCGTTATCTAGATCAGATGAAACCGGCGTGAGACTATTTATGTTGCTGTGTTGAGAAAAACGACTTTCGGTCCATATTATTAGAAGTTTGTACTGTTTTTCAGCGATGTAAAACTAAACACGTTGGCAGTGTTACAGTCGTGTTGCGCTAGCATATAGCTTCCTTGCCGGTCTTATTCATTGGCAGTTAGCCATCATTTTATTAAGATAGTGTAATATTTTCACAGGACAGTATACTCATACACATTTTTCATTCAGTTCATTTCATCAGCAGATTTCTCCTTTACTCAGGTATTTTACTCGAGCATTTAAAAACCTCAAGCAGAACATCTTGTATGCTCGTTAACAAAGCCTTTTATTTTTCTTGTTATTCTCTTATTCGGACTGAACTCTAGTTTACACAGCACCTGTGGGTTTCATGCACGTTGGAATGAGAGTTTTATCCAAATATTGTTATAAATGTACGATAGTGTAAAACTCCACTATCCTGTTTCTCCGTTACATTATTCCTAAACGTCATAGCCTACTTAAGATAATCGTGAAGTAGTTGGGTGTTGAAACGACTCATATTTCCTTACAAAATATAGTTTACTTTTTTGTATTTAAAGAATGGTCCCTCCGTTAATTCTAGGTTTTGCGTTGAGACATTCTCTGCAATCTACACAGAAGGATGGAACATTATTGTGACTTATATTTCCGACGGCTTAATGTATATGATGCTCGGATAGATTATATACACGGAAACTTGCGTGTCGTGCTGGCGTGGGACAACAGAGAACAATGGGAGTTGGTCACTTTTATACGAGCGCCTGTACACAAACAGAAGAACATTGTGTAATAGCAATGCTTGTTAAACATTTCCTGGGACTAATTTCAACAAACTGTCTAGAAAATGTCTAAATTTAAAAAAATCATCTTTTCAAACAGTAAGGACTGCCAACGATGAACAATGAAACACTCTTCTCAAGTCACTCTTTGATTTTTCTTTACGAAACGCTGGATGTAAAGTAAGAAAACCAGAACTGTATAGTGTGTGGTAGTCACCCCACATATGCTGTGGCACATGCTATCAGACGCATACAGATGTGCATGGTAATAAGGTGACTGATTAATGGACATCCGTTGCTTCTTCGTTCATCAGACTCACTTTGGTGCGTTTCTAATCCTTTTTCGCTGGCGCTTCACAGAGTAATAAGAATAATAAAGTCGATAGAGATGCTGCTCGACACAGAAATTAGACCAACACTGTGGAAGTTCTGGGGCGTGTTAATACCGTACGTTTGTCTCACAGAAAACATATTTTGAACGTTTCGTTCGAAAGAGACTAGCAGGATTTGAAAAAGGCAGCACTACATGTGCACCTGTATTCGACGTTAGATTACATTTTCAGTCAATGGTCTGTGGTAACTGGTACTGCAGTCTCAGCGTCAGGCGCACTGTGGACATTATGTGAAAATACTTTTTAGAAATGATCATGGAGCTGTTCAACATCGTTTGTAGCGAGGGATGCACGTTATGCGTACTTAGTCTAGCCAGAATGGGTATAAAACCAATTTTCATAATACTGATAAAATGAGTGTTTGGTTTTACATTCTTGGAGAGGCATGACTAAATTTCGCACACGCTTGTTTGTGACTTTGAGAGTTGCCCTATGGAAAAGCGTTGCTTCGACGAGCGGTGAATTTATTTTTCGATAATCTGAGAGCATTTGTTTACCAAAATATATTTTGTAACTTGAATTTCACACTGGAACTATTATGCAGAATACATTCCGATACTCCGATATAACGTGGTATGTTATATTTTCTCATTATCTCAATATAAATGCTACAACTTTATTAGAATGCCTTATAGTTAATTTTACAAATGAAACAAATCCTGTGTTTACAGTGATATGACCTTTTTTTTTTTTTTTTTTTTTTTTTGAGCACATCGCATAGGGCTGCTTTATATAACGTGCAGTATCTACAGCAGTTTTCTTAACCATGACTTCAGGACCATTAGTTATTTCCTTTATAGATATTATCAGATAACCGATTACTGTTAAAGAAAGAGTGGTGTGCATCTTGTGATGTACAGAATACTGACAGGTAACATACGCTTCGTAAATTTTGATAAATTTGGCTTGATTACAAAAAAATGGCTCTGAGCACTATGCGACTTAACTTCTGAGGTCATCAGTCGCCTAGAACTTAGAACTAATTAAACCTAACTAACCTAAGGACATCACACACATCCATGCCCGAGGCAGGATTCGAACCTGCGACCGTAGCGGTCACGCGGTTTCAGACTGAAGCGCCTTTAACCGCACGGCCACACCGGCCGGCTGGCTTGATTACACTACATAAGTTTTCGAAAATAGTCTTGTTTCTGAAAAGTAACGTCGTGAATTTCTTATCGTTCCGCATCCACCAGTTATGTTATGGTTTGATCTTACAGTCAAAACACTTTCCTTTTTTCAAGAAAATAACAATAACCTGTGCTATGTGACCCATTCAGATGTGTGACTCTGTTTTAGAAATACGCTAATGGTAAAATTATAACTTCGATTCTTGTAGAAGCAAAGGGTTTCTTTGTTTTAGCTTCGGCAGCTTCAGTGCCATGCGGAAGTACTAAGTGCAGACTGACGTAATTCTGACTGCTTCATATTTAAAAACAGCTAAATAGTACTTGAATTTCCACCAGAAGTGGACTGCTTTAGATAATTTTACAAAGCAGTATATCCAAGGGGCTCTAAACAGAGCTGTTAATATATGGTATATTTTTTAGCTGAGACAGGCCACTTAAAACAACTGTTGTACAGACAAATATAGTATTAACGGTTTCCTTACAAAACTGTCCATTAAAAGACCTAAGTTTTGTAATCTGATTCTAATGAAGGTGAACTACTTCAAACATAATCATTTACGAAAGAACACAATACCGAAATGTTTTTAACTAGGCTGCCAGTAAGCATTTTCAGCATGGTCATTGTTTATACGACGGTGGCTGTTCGATTTGAAGAAATTCAGGCAATTTTTCAATCTGTAAGCAAAACTGTAGAAACTTAGAGGTACTGTTAGGAACCAAACGAGTATACTAGCGTACTCTAGCCTAGTGTAGTACGTGCTCCGCCCGTAACATTGATATGAGTAAGTTATATCTAGTAGCGGCCACAGATATAGGACGCAAGTTGAGAGATATACACTCAGTTTTAATCACTCCCCGATTTCAACTATTTTGGACGTTCATTTAACTTTTTCTCTTGGCGACGCACAGCGAGTTCAGACAGTCACTCCTGTTCTAGCGGCACTAGAGTACTCGTATACCTGTGTCTATATGGTCGTCCGTTGTTACACTTATTAAGCGTTTTAGCATGTACATTTTAAGGCTTGACTATCCATGTGACATCATCTGTTTTAATAGTTTTATTCATCGATCACAACCAAAGACGTAGATGAAACTGCAGTCGATTATTCGAACTTATAAGCAACATCGCTGCAGATTGTGTGAAAACCAACAACTGGTGATCCAGTCACAGTTTTCTGTGACACGACATTGTCGAGAGTAAGCGGACTGGTGAAATGGGTTGTGAATTTGTGCACTTAGTATCTAATTCAAAAATGTATAAGCCAATGATCACACATGGCAGTGACATGCACTAATGTTGAATTTGTGCTTGTACCTCAAACATACATATGCATACTATGTTTTAATGTCCTTGCATATGTTGTAAGTATTTCATTTAGATGCTGCAACTGTTAATAACTGTATGCTCCACTTCAGAGGATCTTCCTTTAACGTGAAATAACGGTATTCATCAGTATCTGCTAAAAACAGTAATTAACGGTAAGTATTTTGACGTGTATTGTTTGATATATATTTATGTCATTATGCAGATTACTTGAAGATTGTTGCTCGAGGAACATTGATTGTAGATAAATAAGTACACATTACAACAGGCGTAGGTGGTTTCCTGATGGTATTGTTTAACGACTGTTGTACATCATCCGTAGTGTTTTGATATAATATAATTAAAATAAATAATAATTACGTAATTTTTATCTTTTCTTCGTTTCCATCCCTAAGGCGCACGAGTGACATACTCAACACTTCTTCTTTACTCCAGTGTCTTCTCATACCCTTGCCCTCGTTTTTCTCTCTACCGATGAGGTGGGCCGGCCGCGGTGGCCGTGCGGTTCTAGGCGCTCCAGTCCGGAGCCGCGCTGCTGCTACGGTCGCAGGTTCGAATCCTGCCTCGGGCATGGGTGTGTGTGATGTCCTTAGGTTAGTTAGGTTTAAGTAGTTCTAAGTTCTAGGGGACTAATGACCACAGCAGTTGAGTCCCATAGTGCTCAGAGCCATTTGAACCATTTGATGAGGTGGTTCAATGGTTAGCACGACGGTTCAAATCCCCGTCCGACCATTCCGATTTGGGTTTTCCGTGATTTCCCTAAATTGCTGCATGAAAATACAGAAATGGCTTCTTCGACCGGGCGCTCCCGTTTCCTTCCCCCTACTTACAACTATCCCATTTTGTGCCCGTTTCAATGTAGACAGGACATTTCACTCTAATCTCCTTTCATTTCTTCGTGCTTCTCTCCGCTTACGCGATCTTATTTATGATACTTGTGTCACACCACCTACGATCCTCTATCTTCTTGTAGTCGTTGGATCTAAAATGAGGTGTAGTCTGATTACTTTCTAATCCCGATTCCTTGAATTCGGTTTTCCCTGTTAAGCATTTTTCCGTTTCATGTCTTTTTGGGCAGAATTTTTCCTTCCATTCTTGTCAAATTAACTACAGATTCTAATCTTACTTTTCATATCATTCATGAAATCGGTTCGGTTGAAATATGTATCCTCTGTTCAACGTGGTTTCTCACAGTCCAGCTGTCTGACTAAACTTTTCATCCCTCCTCCGCCAACCAAATAAAAATACTCTTGTCAATGTTTGCGTCTCCACAACGTAAAGTCCATTTTTCTTTTACTCATCGTCAACGTATAGCATCTTGATATGGTGTCCCTCGGCAGGTACATCCTTCGTAAATTTTCTTTGCAACTTGTTGTACAATCTTCAATGCAAGTGACCTTTCTGTTACACAGTTGTTCGTCTGTTATTTTCGTACCGCGGAAGCGGTTCGTCTGAATCGTCAACCTACCAGTTGGTCGCTGTATTGAATTATTATTATTATTTCTTTCCTTTCTCAGACCTTAGGTCTGGTTCGAAATGAAAGTGACGCGGACCTTGATCAAGCGTCACTTCCTTTTAAATGTACGGTATATGCTACATTGCGTTTAGGAACTTTCGGGTAATTGAACATGTATCAATAATTACGGATTTCTGTAGTTGTATATATATGTTTGGATGTAGCTGTATTGCGTTGATGTACTGGTGGATATTGTGTGGTATGACTACTGTAGTTGATAATATAATTGGTATGATGTCAACTTTATCCTGATGCCACATGTCTTTGACTTCCTCAGCCAGTTGGATGTATTTTTCAATTTTTTCTCCTGTTTTCTTTTGTATATTTGTTGTATTGGGTATGGATATTTCGATTAGTTGTGTTAATTTCTTATTTTTATTGGTGAGTATGATGTCAGGTTTGTCATGTGGCGTTGTTTTATCTGTTATAATGGTTCTCTTCCAGTATAATTTGTATTCATCATTCTCCTGTACATTTTGTGGTGCATACTTGTATGTAGGAACGTGTTGTTTTATAAGTTTATGTTGTGAGGCAAGCTGTTGATGAATTATTGTTGCAACATTGTCATGTCTTCTGGGGTATTCTGTATTTGCTAGTATTGTACATCCGCTTGTGATGTGATCTACTGTTTCCATTTGTTGTTTGCAAAGTCTGCATTTATCTGTTGTGGTATTGGGATCTTTAATAATATGCTTGCTGTAATACCTGGTGTTTATTGTTTGATCCTGTATTGCAATCATGAATCCTTCCGTCTCACTGTATATATTGCCTTTTCTTAGCCATGTGTTAGATGCGTCTTGATCGACGTGTGACTGTGTTAGATGATACGGGTGCTTGCCATGTAGTGTTTTCTTTTTCCAATTTAATTTCTTCGTATCTGTTGATGTTATGTGATCTAAAGGGTTGTAGAAGTGGTTATGAAATTGCAGTGGTGTAGCAGATGTATTTATATGAGTGATTGCTTTGTGTATTTTGCTGATTTCTGCTCGTTCTATAAAGAATTTTCTTAAATTGTCTATCCATAATGTAGGTTTTTATGCCGATAAATCCCCTTCCTCCTTCCTTTCTGCTTAATGTGAATCTTTCTGTTGCTGAATGTATGTGATGTATTCTATATTTGTGGCACTGTGATCGTGTAAGTGTATTGAGTGCTTCTAGGCCTGTGTTACTCCATTTCACTACTCCAAATGAGTAGGTCAATATTGGTATAGCATAGGTATTTATAGCTTTTGTCTTGTTTCTTGCTGTCAATTTTGTTTTCAGTATTTTTGTTAGTCTTTGTCTATATTTTTCTTTTAGTTCTTCTTTAATATTTGTATTATCTACTCCTATTTTTTGTCTGTATCCTAGATATTTATAAGCATCTGTTTTTTCCATCGCTTCTATGCAGTCACTGTGGTTATCCAATATGTAATCTTCTTGTTTAGTGTGTTTTCCCTTGACTATGCTATTTTTCTTACATTTGTCTGTTCCAAAAGCCATATTTATATCATTGCTGAATACTTCTGTTATCTTTAGTAATTGGTTGAGTTGTTGATTTGTTGCTGCCAGTAGTTTTAGATCATCCATGTATAGCAAATGTGTGATTTTGTGTGGGTATGTTCCTGTGATATTGTATCCATAATTTGTATTATTTAGCATGTTGGATAGTGGGTTCAGAGCAAGGCAGAACCAGAAAGGACTTAATGAATCTCCTTGGTATATTCCACGCTTAATCTGTATTGCCTGTGATGTGATATTATTTGAATTTGTTTGGATATTAAGTGTTGTTTTCCAATTTTTCATTACTATGTTTAGGAACTGTATCAATTTAGGATCTACTTTGTATATTTCCAATATTTGTAGTAACCATGAGTGGGGTACACTATCAAAAGCTTTTTGGTAATCAATGTATGCGTAGTGTAGCGACCTTTGTTTCGTTTTAGCTTGATATGTCACCTCTGCATCTATTATCAGTTGCTCTTTACATCCTCGTGCTCCTTTGCAACAGCCTTTTTGTTTTTCATTTACAATTTTGTTCTGTGTTGTATGTGTCATTAATTTCTGTGTAATGACTGAAGTTAATATTTTGTATATTGTTGGTAGGCATGTTATGGGGCGATATTTAGCTGGGTTTGCTGTGTCTGCTTGATCTTTAGGTTTCAGATAAGTTATTCCATGTGTAAGTGTATCGGGGAATGTGTATGGGTCTGCAATGTAACTGTTAAATAATTTAGTTAGATGTGAATGTGTTGAGGTGAATTTCTTTAGCCAGAAATTTGCTATTTTATCTTTTCCAGGGGCTTTCCAATTGTGAGTAGAATTAATAGCTTGGGTGACTTCATGTTGCAAAATTATCACTTCAGGCATTTGTGGTATCATCTTGTATGTGTCTGTTTCTGCTTGTATCCACCGTGCATGCCTGTTATGTTGTACCGGGTTTGACCATATGTTGCTCCAGAAGTGTTCCATGTCTGGTATGTTTGGTGCATTGTCTATTTTAATGTGTGTGTTATCTATTGTCTGGTAAAATTTGTTTTGGTTTGTGTTGAATGTTTGGTTTTGTATCCTTCTATTTTCACTTTTTTTGTATCTCCTAAGTCGTTTGGCCAATACTTGTAATTTCTGTTTCTTCTCATCTAATTGCTCTATCGCTTCTTGTTGTGAGATTTTACCTAACTTTTCGTTTTTTTTCTGACATTTCATTTCTTATAAATTGTGTTAGCTGTCCGATGTCCTTTCTCAGTTTTTCTATTCTGATCTGTAGCCTGTGTTGCCATGCTGGTTTTGTGGGTTTCTTCTGTGTGTTGGTTGGTTCTGATCTCTGCCTTGTGTGTATATTTAGTGTAGTGAGTGCTCCTATATAAACCAGTAGTTGTAACTCTTCCATAGTTGTGTTTTCATTTATTTTGTTGTGTATGATTGTGTTGATAGTTTTTATTGTTGTTTCGACTTGTGGGTTACTTGGCAGTCTATGCAAGAATGGTCTAATGTCTGTATTTGTGTCTTTGTATTCTATATACACTCCTGGAAATTGAAATAAGAACACCGTGAATTCATTGTCCCAGGAAGGGGAAACTTTATTGACACATTCCTGGGGTCAGATACATCACATGATCACACTGACAGAACCACAGGCACATAGACACAGGCAACAGAGCATGCACAATGTCGGCACTACTACAGTGTATATCCACCTTTCGCAGCAATGCAGGCTGCTATTCTCCCATGGAGACGATCGTAGAGATGCTGGATGTAGTCCTGTGGAACGGCTTGCCATGCCATTTCCACCTGGCGCCTCAGTTGGACCAGCGTTCGTGCTGGACGTGCAGACCGCGTGAGACGATGCTTCATCCAGTCCCAAACATGCTCAATGGGGGACAGATCCGGAGATCTTGCTGGCCAGGGTAGTTGACTTACACCTTCTAGAGCACGTTGGGTTTCACGGGATACATGCGGACGTACATTGTCCTGTTGGAACAGCAAGTTCCCTTGCCGGTCTAGGAATGGTAGAACGATGGGTTCGATGACGGTTTGGATGTACCGTGCACTATTCAGTGTCCCCTCGACGATCACCAGTGGTGTACGGCCAGTGTAGGAGATCGCTCCCCACACCATGATGCCGGGTGTTGGCCCTGTGTGCCTCGGTCGTATGCAGTCCTGATTGTGGCGCTCACCTGCACGGCGCCAAACACGCATACGACCATCATTGGCACCAAGGCAGAAGCGGCTCTCATCGCTGAAGACGACACGTCTCCATTCGTCCCTCCATTCACGCCTGTCGCGACACCACTGGAGGCGGGCTGCACGATGTTGGGGCGTGAGCGGAAGACGGCCTAACGGTGTGCGGGACCGTAGCCCAGCTTCATGGAGACGGTTGCGAATGGTCCTCGCCGATACCCCAGGAGCAACAGTGTCCCTAATTTGCTGGGAAGTGGCGGTGCGGTCCCCTACGGCACTGCGTAGAATCCTACGGTCTTGGCGTGCATCCGTGCGTCGCTGCGGTCCGGTCCCAGGTCGACGGGCACGTGCACCTTCCGCCGACCACTGGCGACAACATCGATGTACTGTGGAGACCTCACGCCCCACGTGTTGAGCAATTCGGCGGTACGTCTACCCGGCCTCCCGCATGCCCACTATACGCCCTCGCTCAAAGTCCGTCAGCTGCACATACGGTTCACGTCCACGCTGTCGCGGCATGCTACCAGTGTTAAAGACTGCGATGGAGCTCCGTATGCCACGGCAAACTGGCTGACACTGACGGCGGCGGTGCACAAATGCTGCGCAGCTAGCGCCATTCGACGGCCAACACCGCGGTTCCTGGTGTGTCCGCTGTGCCGTGCGTGTGATAATTGCTTGTACAGCCCTCTCGCAGTGTCCGGAGCAAGTATGGTGGGTCTGACACACCGGTGTCAATGTGTTCTTTTTTCCATTTCCAGGAGTGTATGTCAGCTGAAATTTTTCTTCTACATCTAACATGTGTGTCACTTCGTGTTCTATTTGTGCTTGTTCTGGTGGCTGTCGTAAGATTTCGTTTTCCTCTGATTGTTTAATTGATGCGTGTTGTTCTTTGTTTGTTTGCTCTGGGATGTTTGAGTCCATTACTGTATTTTCTTCTTCTTCTTCTGATTGCACATTATTTTGTTCCAGTATTTGTTGTACTTGTTGTTTGATGTTTTCTAATTCTGACTGGGGTATCCTGTTATTTTTGATTATTACACGGATCTGATCAGCTAGTCGTTGTTCTGGGTATCTGGTAATAAATGTTGGTATACTTGTGATCTGTATCCAGTTGTGTTGGTTCTAGGTTTGTTGCTTGGTAATAACAGAACATGAGGTGTCGATTAACTTCATCTGACCATCTCATCCTCTGTCTTTGTTTTCCTTCTAGGGTAGTTGCAGGAAGCATATCCTGCAAAACACCTCTATTTGGATTTAAATCATTTTCCAGTTGGCTAGCAGTGTCGTTACCATTGTGGGCGGGCATAGGGTTCACGCGTCGTCCCCGACCATGACGGCGCTTGTCCGAGGCTTCTTAAGTTCTGTCCTGAACCAACTCATCACACTAAAAGGGGAGTTAGCCCTATTAGTGGTTCGTCGCCTTTTACGACTGGCAGAACATACCGAAGGTCTATTCTTTTCCCGGGCCTTATTATTATTATTATTATTATTATTATCATTATCATTATTATTTAACGCTTTATTGAGGCCAGCTTTAGCTGCAAATGTACCAAGATATTTCAGCGCAAATTCTTAATTTTATTCATTTTCATGTAACAATGTCATATCATCATCGATGGCAAAACTGTCTGATGTGCTATTAGGTTTATTTGTATCCATCCTGAACATTTTCAATAGTCATGTCTCGCGCTCCTCTCGCCAAGTTTAACAACTTCATTCAGAGACTATTTGAACAACGTGAGTGATAAGACATCTCCCTAGCGAATCCTATATCTCAAAGCTTTCAGACACTGAGAATAGGTAACTGACACTAGCAGTTGTGCCTTCCACTAAGTCCTTTACAAATTCATGCGTTACGGTATCCAGTCTTCCGCTACGAAGAAAATTTGGTAACGTAATAATAATCAAAGTTTTGGTAAGGTACATGAACGCCACTACTGACCTTTTACCGTCGCTGTGCTGGTGTTCTAATAATCTTTCGGGCCCAAACATCTCTTTCACAGTGCTTCCCTTTTGAGAATTGGCTGGAGCTGTTGTTCCACCTTATTCAACTGTCGCGAGAATGTCTTATATATGATATTCAGAAGGGAGACACTTCCGTAATTATAAAGAGTTTTTCTCAACGTTCTTCTGTATTGGAATTATTAAATACAGTTTCAGGATGTCAGCTGTTATAATGTATACACTGTCCTTCCAAAAAAGTTCCGAGACTGAGTTTATTCCTGGCGTAGAAGCGACGTCAGTGTAGTAACTACGGTGGAAGCATGAACTAACAACTGTAAACAAAAGACCAGTTGGACTAGTTGTGCATGTCACTAGTCAGTTGTAAGCAAGTAATGTTAAGTAGTGTCTCAACGTTCTTGTGTCACAAATCACAACAGAAAAACATCTTTAAATCAAGTGTTCACGATATTCTACAGAATATACTGCACACGTCGGATCCCGAACAAATACAACCAAACGGGGACGCCTGCTGCCACTTCATGGAACGCACAACATAGACGGTTCTTATCTGGATAATATCACCACGTATGATGAGACTTGGTGTTACACATACGAACCTACCACAAAACGAAAATATGCAGAATTCCCAAGGAGGACTTAAGCTTTGAAAACATGACTGACGTTCAAGCCAGTGTGCGGTGCGAGTTACACAAGATACTACATAAAGACTTTTCTGATAGTCTCACATGGTTGTGTGAACGTCCTGTGCGTTGTATTCAAGTGGGGCGACACTATGTAGAACACTTGAAACATTAAAACCACTATTCAAGGTTTCTCTTTCTTTATTAATCCAGTCAACAACTTTGTTGGACTGGCGGGGTGTACCCGTTTCCATCGCCAAACTATTTCACTGACAGTCCTCATCATACACTATATGATCAAAAATATCCGGTCAGCATCGAAGAGATACGTTTTTAATATTAGGTGCATTGTGCTGCCACCTACCGTCAGGTACTCTATATCAGCGATCTCAGTAGTCATTAGACATTGTGAGACAGCAGAATGGGACCTCCCGCGGACCTCATGGACTTCGAAGGTGGTCCGGTGATTGGGTGTCACTTGTGTCAAATACGTCTGTACACGGGATTTACACACTCCTAACCACCCCTAGGTCCACTGTTTCCAATTTGATCGTGAAGTGAAAATGTAGGGACATGTACAGCACAAAAGCATACGGGCTGACCTCGTCTGTTGACTGACAGAGGCTGCCGACAGTTGAAGAGGGTCATAATGTGTAATAGGCAGACATCTATCCAGACCATCACACAGGACTTCCAAACTGCACCAGGATCCACTGCAAATACTATGAGAGTTAGGCGGGAGGTGAGAAAACTTGGATTTCATGGTCGAGTGGCTGCTCATAAGCCACACATCATGCCGGTAAATACCAAACGCCGCCTTACTTGGTGTAAGGAGCGTAAACATTGGACGATTGAACAGTGAAAAAATGTTGCGTGGAGTGACGAATCACGGTACACATGTGGCAACACGATGGCAGGGTTTGGGTATGGCGAATGCGTGGTGAACGTCATGTGCCAGCGTGTACAGTGCCAACAGTAAAATTCGGAGGCGGTGATGTTATAGTGTGGTCCTGTTTTCCATGGAGGGACTTGCACCCTTTGTTATTTTGCGTTTCACTATCACAGCACAAGTCTACACTGATGTTTTAAGTGTCTTCTTGCTTCCAATGTTGAAGAGCAATTCGGGGATTGCGGTTGCATCTTTCAACACGGTCGAGCACCTTTTCATAATGCACGGCCTGCGGCAGAGTGGCTACACGTCAATAACATCCCTGTAATGGACAGGCCCCCACGAAGTCCTGATATAATTCCTATATAACACCTTTTGGATGTTTTGGAACGCAGACTTCATGCCAAGCCTCACCGACAGACATCGATACCTCTCCTCGGTGCAGAACTGCGTGAAGAATTGGCTGCTATTTCCCAAGAACCCTTCCAGTACCTGATTGATCGTATTCCTGCGCGAGTGGAAGCTATCATCAAGGCTAATGCTGGGCCAATGCCATATTGAATTCCAGCATTATCGATGGAGGGCACCACGAAATTATAAGTCATTTTCAGCCAAGTGTCTAGATACTTTTGATCACATAGTGTATATGCCAATATTTTCTGCACTGTTATTATTTTTGCGTTCCTTAATGGTTATTTCCATTTGTTGCTGTTTTGTCGTCTGTTGTCCTCCCTGATGTGAAGTAGTGTTAAACATTGTTGGTGTTTCTGTCTTCAGCAGATTTTGTGAAGTACCATGTTTTTTTAATGAGATACACATTTACTCTGCTCTTAATTTTCTTAAAGGAAGTACGTGACTCATTTCTTCCACAATGCCTCGTGCAGTTCTTTCTAATTTTCAATTTATGTTTTTAAGTGGTATTTTTTATTATTTTATCTTTTATTTTTCTCATTTAACTATCGGGTCTTCTTCTTTCCCCCCTTATGTGACATCTCATTTACTCAATCTTTCCAGACACAACTGTATCTTCACACTTATCAGCCCATCCTCGTGTTTTCTTCACGCTTTACATCAGGGAAGGAGCTCTCATACTCTATAAATCATATTTTGCAATGTCTTCCACTTGTTTTCAACTGTAAGGTTCCTTACATAATAATTTCTGTCTCTGTCAAATACTCCTGTGTCACTTAAATTTATGTTTATCGTCGTATTTATTTGACCTACATTTGTTACCCATCAGCATTTTATATCGATGACATAAAGACAATATTTTATTTTACTATTTTTACTCATTGTTTTATGTATAATTTCTCTGCGAATCTTGTTGTAAGTGCGAGTAGTTACAATATCCACCTGCCTTTCTCCAGTTCTATTACTGAACTCGCCCATGTTGTGTTAAAATTGCTGTAGCTTTACAGTTAGTGTTCACGAACCTCAACCTCAATCAGCTGCACAGAACTGTTAGACTGTTTCACTGCCTGCCGTAGCCGGTGGCAAGCAAAATTGAGAATGAAAGAATAATAGAATAATACCTAGGAAGAGTGTACGTGTGGAGTGACAATGAGGAAATCAGTGGCTTCCATAGTAAGAGAATGTGAAAATCGCATCGGCAGATAAGGCGAAGACGTCTTCTTTCTGGCCAGGCACCGTCATTACATAATCTGTACCACAATACGGTCTAAAGATAGGCATAAAGAGGTGGCGACAGAAAGCGGAATGTCTGAAACGCAGTGAAGTGTCGACAGAAAGCGGAATATATAATTTTATCCCCCCCCCCCCCCGATTTATTACCACGGTTGTAAGTCTGCAGTTAAATTATAGAGTATTTGGAAAATAATCACGGAGCATACGGTAATCTGTAATTTACCTCGTCGATCTACGTCAGCGAAAGAAGGAAATCAGATTCTGCGGAATCGGCATCGTGTGCGAAGGCACAGTCGGGCCTTCCCAGTACCTCAGCCTCCATAATGAATCTGTCATCAGAGATAAGGACAACAAAAAACTTTTAAATTGGAACCATTCACATGCATTTAATTATCAAAGGTTTTTTTTCCCATATTGAAACAGTTTCTCGACTGTATAGAGAAATATGAAACTGGCTAACTGGCATAGGAAATATCCACTAAAGAGAACATGACGGAGACAGAAACCTATTATTATAGGTATCAAGTGTAAGACACAGCCTTTTATGTTAGGTACAGCACCAGTTGGAGACAGGCAATACTCGGCTAGCATTACAAAGTACAAGAACGTGAGCGATAAGAACCGAACTGTTCTTGAATGTTCTGTATGAAAAAATAACTGAAGAAGAGGAAGTAGAACTGTTGTTACGTGATATCAGTGAATAAACAGACACTGAAAAGAGGACTGAAGGTCCTGTAAAGTAATAGAGGACACACGAGAGGATTAAATCGAATAGATAGAAGCTAATATATCTGTGCAGGAGAATTGAGTCATAACAACATACAGATGGTGACTCGCATACGACTTAACACCCCGTTTAATTCGTGAACAAACGAGATTTTCGGCAAATGACGTAGCACCTAGAAATACGAAATTTTGGGCATATTTAAGTTTCGTAACTCTTGAGATACTGAAGCAAGCAGATTTTTTGAAAATGCAATGGTATACATATTTTTAACAGCATTCGAAAGCTTTTGAAAACTGAACTGCCGTGTTAGAACGATTCTTAGTGTTGTCGTTGAAACTTTTCGAAAAAAAAGATGCAAAAAATTTGCTAAAATATGCATTGAAATTTGCTAAAATTGAAAGTCGACTGAGATCGGCAGTTGGGTATATTTATCGCCAACGAGGCTGTCTTGCCAGCTAGAAGACGGACCTACGCTATAAGATAAACCGCGTTTCGTGAATGCCTACTTAATACGACGCAGACATTGGATCAGCAACGACATTTATAAAAAGAGCTGTAGGTATGGTAACATTTAACGCGTGAGACATGACATAAGAAAAGTATTTCAGATGAGTGTACTTGCTCGTGTTTATGTGAGCAGCTTTTGAGAAAGCAGTTACCAATCAACAGTCTAGACACAACGACGAGACCTAACACGATAGCCCAACTAATAGACAATTCCAGGCCCCTTTCCTTTCAATTCGAGAAATTTTTTTGGATATTTTTCGAAAAGTTTCAACGTCAAAATTAACAAAATGGTTTAAATGGCTCTGAGAACTGTGGGACTTAATTTCTGAGGTCATCAGTTCCCTAGAACTTAGAACTACTTAAACCTAAGTAACCTAAGGACATCACACACATCCATTCCCGAGGCAGGATTCGCAACTGCGACCCTAGCAGTCGCGCGGTTCCAGACTGTAGCGCCTAGAACTGCTCGGCCACTCAAAATTAACAAGATTTTTATTACTGAATTCGTGTTTTCAAGAGATTTGAAATGCCGTTAAAGAACTATATCGTCCCATTAAAAATAAAAGAAAAAGTGCTTAAATGTTTCGGATGATACAGGAGTGCGCAATCTTATAATGAAAATCTCGTTTAGATACCTTGAACCTTTTACGAACTAAAATGGATGATCCAATTACACTACTCACCCTATGTACACTTATATGTAATTGTCTTGCTACTGAGAGCTCAACACATCTGCGCGAACAATACGTTAATAAGCTTTAAGAAAAAGCAAAATATTTCCTAAGCTGAGGCAATTAAATATCAAAAAGCTTTTACTTACACTTTTCATTTCACACTGTGTGTGGACTATGTCTGCTTATTGTAACATGGTTCTTCTGTTTACTAACATTACAATCACAATAAATTAGAGGCACTCACACAATATAATTTTCTTTCCTTTCCTTGTCAATTCCTTGAACAGCTTATTTTGCGTTATCTCAATATTTACGTCAGTGTACTGTAGATAAAAAAAAGTTTTTGGTGTGGGGACTAACTGTTTACATTTTTATTTTGTCCATGCAATATCGTAACTTTATTTTCAATGAATTGTATTATACGTTTTCCTGAAACTTCAATTTAATGCAGAAAATAGGATGCGTGCTATAAAACAAAGTAAATAAAACATTTTTGCTAACGTTTGGAGGAGAACTGCATGCCGGCCGATGTGGCCGAGCGGTTCTAGGCGCTTCAGTCTGGAACCGCGCGACCGCTACGGTCGCAGGTTCGAATCCTGCCTCGGGCATGGATATGTGTGATGTCTTTAGGTTAGTTAGGTTTAAGTAGTTCTAAGTTCTAGGGAACTGATGACGTCCGATGTTAAGTCCCATAGTGCTCAGAGCCATTTGAACCATTTTTGAGAACTGCATTAGGTTGTTTAGAGACGTAACTTTTCGTTGAAAGCATGGACATACAACACGGTTTAAAGAGTCGAGCAGTGGCAGTCTGTTGCTAGAAGTGAATGAGAATCTGCTCCGGTTGCAGATGAGTTCGTGAGTAGGGTCTGGAGGAAAACGTGTGTCTTCGTATATGTGGGATGGTGATGACGATAAACGGAGGAAGATATTTATGAGATGATGATCGGTTTGTGGGGCACTCAACTGCTCGGTCATCAGTGGCCATACAATTTCCAAATGTTTACACAGTCCAATCTAGCCACTGTCACACATGATCATGATTATAAGGAAAACACAAACACCTAGTCCCCGGGCAGAGAAAATCCCCATCCAGGCCGGGAATCGAACCCGGGACCCCGTGATCCAGAGGCAGCAACCCTAGACCACGAGCTGCGGACGAGAGAGAGAGAGGGGGGGGAGGGAGGGGGTCGGGAAAGGGGTAGTAAGCAATTAGTCAGCCACTCAAGTCATGATACCCACTTGAACAGATAAATCAACAAATAAATTTTGTAATGTGTACGTTAAAATCAACTTCAGGAAATATATCTTCTCTTAAGCATTTTGATTTCAATACGTCATTATACGACAATATATATCGCAAGTAATAGAAGACTGACAATAAACATAATTATTCCATAGAAATAGAGAGATAAGTTTGCATCAGCAATGCCATTTTGCACCAAATTTTATTTTACTTAGTTTCACGAATTATTCCTGTCAGTATTTCATATCTAAAGGCTGTTGTAATAATGTCACAGGACCACACTAAGAGCATAACACATTTTAACACTACAATAATTGCAAAGTTGTTTCTTGAATGATTAATAGTATAATTCATATTAATATGTGAATAAAAGCTTTCCTACTATTGTCAAATTGTTATTATTTAAATGCACTACAGTAGAGTACTAAATGATTGATCACTCCTACGTCAGCTTTCAAGTTACAGAATTACTATATTCTTTGTATTTCAAAACTGTGCACACAAAAGTAAAGCTGTCCTGCATGTTTGCTTATAAAAGCTTCGTTGTGACACGATGCTGGTTGCCCGATGTGGCCACGGTCACTCTTGATTTATGGAGGGTTTTTAAGTTGTAAATCCCGACGGCGACGTTACAAAAGGTAAAAAGATCAACAGACTCTTGTGTGTTGTATCGTTTTTATTTACTTATCTTTGGCATCTAGCATACATACTATTTACTCATTAAAATTTAAGAAGGCTGGCAAATATAGCAATCTAACATTGTACCTTCATCATACATACGTTTTTGGACACACTTTCGTAAATCTGTCTTCATACCTAAAATGTTATGTGCATGCTCTTAAGCCCAGATTATTAAATCTTCGTACTATGTACGATTGCAGTAAGGTATAAAGGATCCTAATCTGTACTTAATTAAGTATGTAATGTACCTTTGGTTTAACAATTGTAATTAACTAATAACCTGTAAATATGACTTCCTGTGAATAAAATGTGGTGTAGTAAACTATACCTTGATTTAGAAGCAATGTAACATCGCTCTCTCCCCTCCCCCTCACCCAAGCCCTCGTTAGTGTTCTAGGGATAAACTACTGTTTACCGTTGACACTCAACCACTCGTTTGTATTAAAGGGTTTCATTCCAATTAGTTGTGTAATCTGGAAATGTTCCATGGTATGTATTATCTTAGAAGTTAGCGTGCATTCGCAGTGCAGTGAAGTTTTAATGCGGTACCGTTAGCGCCACTTTCGGGTAGCATAGTGCGCCCCACTCAGGTCACGGGCCTCACAGGGATTAATTCGCTCTATGCCTGGCAGCTGGAAACCTCCACGTGGCGGTGTAAATCCTTAGACGTGTGATTACAGCCTTTAACAGTGCCGAGGAATTCTGCTCCTTTTTAGGTCATTTTCAAGCTAACGGTCGAGGTATTCAGTAACTCTCTTGTGTCACAATTAGTAAATTGCTGTACTTTTTCACTGGATAAAATCGCCCGGAGTGGGACGAAATTAAATGCATGTTCCCAACGTCAAAAGGATTAAACTGGGAGCCGCTCAACAGAGATTTAACTAGTTATAAAATATACTGTATCGGCTAATGCAAAAAAGAAATTACGACGTTCAGAGGAGTGAAATCCGACCAGTAGGGATTAATTTTTATGCACGTAACCGGAATTCTGGCAAAACGTTAGTTTCAAACTCTTCCATTGATAATGCCATAAAACTGGATTTATGTGGGAATCACAGAACAACGTTGACATTTTATAGATGATTTATCAATAATTTTGAAAACAAAATAATATTTCATCACAATGTTAATTTCATAGGCAATGATATATTAATGGTAGACCTATTCTGTGTATCTGTTTTGCATGTCCTCTTGAACGGTGTATTCGTCATGATATAAATTAAATTTTATACTGCATATGTTTGTACGCATTCCATGTGGCTTCAGTTGTGTTTGGATTGTTTTATGTAGAGAATAACAATATATTATAAATTTTTTGACGAAAACAAGTTTTTAGTTCAGCAACTTTTGTGATAACTTGAGAGGCAATATATCAAAGAACTCCTTTCAGACCCTACAACATTTTCTCACTTTATCATAGGACTTAAAATTAACATCTGGCAGATACCTCTATTTTCCTAATAAAAGGAAGAATAATATCATTTTAATGGTATTAGATTATGGCCGTCTTTTTGCAACTTCATCATTCACAGGCACTTTCGATCCCCTAATTAACTGAGATGAAATGCGTCTGATAAATGAAATATTGTCTCTATTCAGTTGCAAACAGACGAGCGTAACCTAAAAATCATTAATGTAATATTAATGGCAACTGAGGATTACCAGATCAACGGAAGGTTGGCACTACCGTATGTTTGGACATGTTAAATCATTCCGTTCCTAACTTCTATCCTCCTAGATTTATTACGTTAATCGTTAAGTACGCGTCTATAGGTTATCAGCTTATCGAAACAGCTGGAAGTCACGACACAAAGCTCCAAACACATTAAAATTATCATTTTGCAGTTCAATAGACGTAGAATTTTGAATTTATATGTTTCCAGATCACGTCCAAAATAGATCATTACATTATTACATTAGCAGGGTTTAACACGGGTATGTCGTTGTTTGCTCCCTGTGCACTCAATACGCGGGTGCACCCGCCATCCGAACCCAACGCATAGTCATGTGTGGTGAAGTTGGTCGGTCCACAGGAAAAAATTATATTCCAAGCACTTATGGCCGCTGAGTGAGCATTCAAATCCGCGGGTAGAGGTAATGGAAATGAACTTTCACAGTTACTATCTTAATAAATGTGCACGTTGTGCGATTCTCTCAAACAGTTGCATGTTACGTTTAGTACAAATGTATTCGACTGGGAGTTGAAGTCCCATCGCAATGTTGCGACGTCTGTGTTGGACTTCGTAACACACAAAACCTGCACTTGTATGTGGCTGACGTTGCTAGGTGCAGCCTAATTCCTACTCTGTGTCTGCCTAGCCAAATATGGTTGGTGTGCTGCAGAATTGAGCAAAGGCTACTGCATGCAGTGGACAATTGGTGTCGGATGCCTCACACAAGGTACTTGCTGTGGCTCGAGAAGATTCTCGTCTTCAGTAGATCAGCAGCTGACCGGAGGCTCTCTTACTGTAGAACGAGTCGCGACCCACCCTGATTTCAAATGATTCACGGCATCGACTGCACCGATGACCCAATGAGGCGATATATTCCCAGTGTGTGGAGGATGTGTTTAAGGTTGGAGGTGGTTCTGCATTGTTTCACAGATGTTTCTTCTACCGTGAGTAGAGCCCACTCACTCAGGTTACCGTAAACGTGAACCAAGGTGTTTATTTCAGCTCTCTCTGACTAAGTGTTACCCTTTCCTCCACATTTTCATAATGGATTTGCTATAGACACTTTCTGTTTCCGAGGTGGCAACAAGCGTGTGAGCCATTTTTAGCTGATCTTAATCTTTAACCCAAAACATCTTTTAAATGTGTGTAACTAGAAGCATGCGGTCTCGGTACAACTTGTAATATTTTTTGTCACGTAACTCCCAATTAGCTAATAACAATTAAGTGAATAGTCAAATTACAAGTAGATGCAATACTGTTGAGTGTTTAAAAAGACTTCATTGATTACTTTATTCAAAAAACACGAAACATCTTCTCTTGTCATTTAATACGACTCTTGAAATCACTGTTAATATTGTTACTTACGTCACGATATTCATGAGTACAAATGAAAAACAGCAGAAAAGATAAACCAAAGTAATAATAAAGTCAACCGAAAACATCAATTCGCATGTTTTGCAGTCAATGTACGTCTTTAAACAACATTCCAGGGAAATTGGCTGATCTCATATGGTGCCCTTGACACTGTTTTCCTTTTCTTTGGCACAGGATACTTCATAAACGTCTTTCTCTTTCTTATTCTATCCACCAACCAGTCGTTATCAAATAAGTTCTCCCATATTTGATTGTTAGTAGGTATTTGCGCTAAAATTCGAGTTTTGCTTTTAGTCCAGGGATCCCTCCTTCCAAAATGTGCTCAGGTGCTTTTCTTGATCCAAGAGGCTCTGAATGTTCCTACTTGAAATTATCCTTGCCGTAAAAGGACTGTGCTTGCTTTGTGTAACTATGTCACAATAGTCTTTTCTTTCAATAAAGCATTTTCTTCACTAATATCACTCTATTTCTTGGTGACCATCAGATACCACAAAATCAGAATCAGCATCAGAAGCATGAAAAATGTCATCGTCCTATTTTTCCTTTGCCACATCTGTCATGCAATTGCCGTTGCACCCAACCTTTCAAGATCTGGATCAACTGCAGACATTTATTCCTATTAGAATGTCATATAAAATAAAAAGCTACAAAATAAGAAAACCCGAAAAAGTTATTGAAAACAAAAGGTGTAGAAATTTGAATCATGTGATCTACTGGACTTACCTTAACGTAGCACGCAATGCGAAACGTGCGGTCAGACGGGCTCTCAGTTACTCACTTCTAAATAATATGCTTTATCACCAGACTGACAAAGTCAAGCTGATTGTTCAATGTTGCTTTACCTGCGGAAAGTATTAACATGAAGTTACTCAAAAAAGACAGTGTTTTATTTTTTATTTTTGCAGTGTCACCACACTCGTTGTCTAAAGTGAATGATGGGTCTGAGAGACCTACGTTTCGGGTTAAAGATCAGTGCTATAGCAATCTCTGAGACTATCTGGTACAGCGGGTGAAGTGTAACAATAAGTATCCCCGTTATTTGATAACTGTATGGAGCCTATCCAACAAGAGCTTCAGTGGGATATGTCGTAAACAAAGGAACATGTGGACTCCCTTCTTCCAAGAGTTTAAGCATTTATCAAGAGAAGGTGTTTCACTGTATCGGTATGATGTCTCTTTGTTGTGATATACTTACTGTCCTGTTCGCAAGATGTCAGTAGCGTATTTAGCATTCGGCGAACTAAAGGGACGAAATGCATTATACATTCACGCTGATTGCAATATTCCACTTAACGGATTTGGTAGAAACTGTAACATCTGATGACACACAGAAGCACTGTAGTATCGATCAACTCCTAATGACATCGCTTGCGAATTAATTCTACTCGACACAGAGGCGACGACGGCGGACTTCTGAGCGGTCGATCGTCATAAAGGCGCATTAGTGCGCGCATCTCTTCTGCGAAAACCGAGGCAGCCCCTACGAAGCTGTAACGTCAACAGGTGCCTACGTAACCTACTGTAGTCACTAACCAGTGAAAGAAACCACGTCCTCAGAATTTACGTTTTACGCAAGATCAGACCTACATGAATGGACTAAAATTTGGAAACAGGTACGTCTTGTTGAATGCTGCACTACACTTCAAAGTGACACAGGAACATGACACCATTTTTCAACCGAGAAGAGCGCTCTGTCAATCGTTCAGTTCCTCAAAGATAGAAATCCACTCTTGATCACCGAACTGTTTGAAAACCACTGTGTGAACGTCTTCAGCGTCGGTAAACGTGCTGTTGCTGCGAATGTCGTTAGAAGACGTCTAAATCTTCGTATTTTCATTTTCCAGTAGTACAGAAACACAAATTATAGAAAGTCAATTTGTTCTGAAAAGAGAATGACAATATCACTGCCTTTTTTGGATTCGTTTAATTTCTGATGTATCACTTCAAACCAACCAAACCAAGCATGTCGATGCTTTTTGTGAAGTATGAGGAGCTCTTGTCGTCATGTTGTAGGGCAGGTTGTACTGAGACATAAATGTCAAGAAAAAAATTCGATACGTTGCACCGTTTCCGAGTTATTAAGCACTAAATGTAACCAATCGGGGCGTCGCGCGCTCACATTCAAGCGTCCTGCCAGGGGCGGTGTTACCTAACGAGTGCTTTGTTTCGTTAGCAGAAACTTGAATTCGCGCGCGCAACGACCTTATTCGCTAGCTTAACTGCTAAATAACTCGGACACGGCGCACGCTATCGCATTCTTTTTCTTAACATTTATGTCTCAGTACAACCTGCCCTACAACATCACGACAAGCGTTTCAGACATTTTCTGATCACCCTGTATATATATATATATATATATATATATACAGCCACTCGACCATGAAATCCAAGTTTTCTCACCTCCCGCCTAACTGTCATAGTACTTGCAGTGGATCCTGATGAAGTTTGTATATATATATATATATATATATATATCTTAAATTTCTAATTTTCTTCATTACCGGTACAGCTTAGGAGGTAAAATTATTAACCAGTTCCTACAAAGGCCCACAGCACCGTTAGAGAATCATACACTATGTGATCAAAAGCATCCGGACCCCTGGCTGAAAACGACTTAAAAGTTCGTGACGCCCTCCATCGGTAATGCTGGAATTCAATATGGTGTTGGTCCGCCCTTAACCTTCATGACAGATTCTACTCTCGCACGCATATGTTCAGTCAGGTGCTGGAAGGTTTCTTGGGGGATGGCAGCCCATTCTTCACAAAATGCTGCACTGAGGAAAGGTATCGATGTCGGTCGTTGAGGCCTGGCACGAAGTCGACGTCCCAGAACATCCCAAATGTGTTCTATAGGGTTCAGGTCACAACTCTGTGCAGGCCAGTCCGTAACAGAGATGTTACTGTCGTTTAACCACTTCGCCACAGGTCGTGCATTATGAACAGGTGCTCGATCGTGTTGAAAGATGCAAACGCCATCCCCGATTTGTTCATCAACAGTGGGAAGCAAGAAGATGCTTAAAACATCGATAGCGACCGGCCGTTGTGGCCGAACGGTTCTAGGCACTTCATCCTGAAACCGCGTGGCCGCTACGGTCGCAGGTTTAAATCCTGCCTCGGGCATGGATGTGTTTGATGTCCTTAGGTTAGTTAGGTTTAAATAGTTCTAGGGACTGATGACCTTAGATGTTAAGTCACGTAGTGCTCAGAGCCATCTGAACTATTTGAATTTGCAAACATCAATGTAGGCCTGTGCTGGGACAGTACCACGCAAGACAACAAGGGATGCAAGACCCCTCCGTGAAAAACACGAACACACCATAACACCACCACCACCGAATTTTACTGTCGGCACTACACACGCTGGAAGATAACTTTCACCAGGCATTCGCCACCCCTACACCCTGCCATCGGTTTGCCACATGGTGTACCGTGATTCGTCACTCCACACAACATTTTTTCACTGTTCAATCGTCAAATTTTTACGCTCCTGACAGAAAGTCAGGCGTCGTTTGGCATATACCGGCGTAATGTGTGGCTTATGAGCAGCCACTCGACCATGAAATCCAAGTTTTCTCACCTCCCGCCTAACTGTCATAGTACTTGCAGTGGATCCTGATGAAGTTTGTAATTTCTGTATGATGGTCTGGATATATGTCTGCTATTACACATTACGACCCTATTCCACTGTCGGCGGTCTCTGTCAGTCAACAGACGAGATCGGCCTGTACGCTTTTGTGCTGTACGTGTCCCTTTACGGTTCCACTTCACTATCACATCGAAAACAATGGACCTAGGGATGCTTAGAAGTGTGGAAATCTCGCGTACACTCGGATGACGTAAGTGAAACCCAATCACCTGACGACGTTCGAAGTCCATGAGTTCCACGGAGAGCTCCATTTTGCTGTCTCACGATGTCTAATGATTAGTGAGGTCGCTGATTTGAGTACCTGGCAATAGGTGTTAGCACAATGCACGTAATATGAAAAGTATGTTTTTGGGGGTGTCCAGATACCTTTGATCACATAGTGTACGATGCCCATCTTAACGGGGCGAATGGGCTACTTGTCGATGAGGAGACAGAGATGAAGGGGTCAGGAGTGATTTGTGGGCTGGTGTTCAAGAACTGAACAGACCGGGATTTTGCTTAGCTATGTGATCAGTCACGTTTATTTTTTTTATGTGGTAGTCATTATATTTCACGTCCCACGTTATTCTTTTAAGTTTTCTGTTTTGTGGTGATTTCTCTCGAAACTCATTTTGGGACAAAATGTAAATTAGTTTACACCCTCCTGGCGGTACACCACCGGCACGTTCTGACTCGGTAGCGAGAAACTCGGTCCAAACAGAGCGCACAGGGAAGAACCGTTTCATTTGAAGTACCGGCTGTGCCCGGAATTTCTCGTTGTTGCTCGACAAATACGCAGAGCCGTTCTGTTTGCCGTCCACGTTGGGCACGTCGCCCTACACCGAATATCTTTCCTTTGATTTGCGCGGCGCGACGCTTGGCGCCACAGAAGACACACATTAGTACGTAGCTGTTTCGAAATTTCCAGGTTTCCCGCTACCACCTAGCGGTGTAGTACTGCTAGGTTAGTTTTTCATGCGTCACTAGTCAATGTATGACGCAGTGAGAGGGGCGTTCAGTAGTGCTTTACAATATTAGTTTTTGAGTACATCAGTAAATGTAAATGGGCTCTGTCAATGCACTCCCCATCAGCATCAATACACCGCTGACACCTTCCTGGCAACTTAATTATTGTGCCACCCAAACATTGTTTGAGGCACTACGCATCCACTCGTGGAAAGCTGCCCGCAGATCTTCTTCGTAGGCGAACCTCATACCTCGCAGCATGTTCTTCATGCTGTCGGATAAAGCGTAATCAGATGCAACGAGTTCCGGTTCATACGATGTGTCTGCAACAACAGTGAACTCCAGTAAAGTCAACACCGCGATCGTGGCTTTGCTGGCGTGGGAGCACTCCTTTCGGTCACCTCATCGTCGCCATTGTTACATCCTGCGTCAACATTCACAAACGGCAACATTGACAATAGACTCTTTACTCACACAAATATTAGACAAATAATTGATAAACATGAAAAATATCTTATAGTGAAAATTACAAAATCTTTAATGAAAAATGTAAAGTTCCCTAATATGGATGGCTCATTCAGCAGTGATTCTAACTACTCGCGTCTGCAGTGGCAATAAAAAGAAGTTATGTTAATTGATCGCTATACTCTTTTCTAATCTCATTTCTTTCTAAATCACTATTCAAATCCTTCTCCTCAGTTTCACTGCATTCAAACACAAATCATTGTACTTAAACATAGATGCAATTGCCTTTACGTCTACATTGCCACGAGTCCTCTGCTCGAAATCTGTCTCGTCGGCGAGACAACTGTTCCGACCAGAGGCTGCGCGCGAATAATAAGCGATTCAAAATTGTCGCTTAGCATTTGAGATACACAAAGTATATACAATATTGAGAAATGCAGATAACAAGGCCGGCCGGAGTGGCCGAGCGGTTCTAGGCGCTACAGTCTGGAACAGCGCGACCGCTACGGTCGTAGGTTCGAATCCTGCTTCGGGCATGGATGTGTGTGATGTCCTTAGGTTAGTTAGGTTTAAGTAGTTCTAAGTTCTAGCGGACTTATGACCTCAGATGTCAAGTCCCATAGTGCTCAGAGCCATTTGAAGCACTTTTTTGCAGATAGGAAACTCCTAATAGATCTGTTTCAACAACAATATTGAGAGCTTTCAATCGCTCAATTTGAGGCCATAATTTTAAAGAGTAAAGTGGATATACCCCCACAACTTCCTCAGCGATTAAAAAATGCCACTACGCTTGTAAACTTAAGGTAGCCAACTTTCCTTACGCCAGTCATACAAACGGATTTTGAGTCACAACCACAGCCTTTCTGTGTGACAAATAAGATCACCTAGGACTAAAGCGCATGCAAAAACTTACACTAGGATTCACAACAGCGAACTGGCGACAATTAGCACATTGGATCACTCGATAGTCGACGCCGCCGCTGACAATGCAGAGAATTAGAAACAAACATGACCATGTATGTAGGGTGTATTGAACTGGGGACCTAGAAACGACAGATAGGCTTCGTTCAGCCGTAGCACTCAGTGGTTCACAACCCCAGCCGGCCGCGGTGGTCTAGCGGTTCTAGGCGCGCAGTCCGGAACCGCGCGACTGCTACGGTCGCAGGTTCGAATCCTGCCTCGGGCATGGATGTGTGTGATGTCCTTAGATTAGGTTAGTAGTTCTAAGTTCTAGGGGACTTATGACCACAGATGTTGACTCCCATAGTGCTCAGAGCCATTTGAACCATTTTTTTGTTCACAACCCCACAACAGGCCACAGCAGTGCATCCATCTCACCGCCGCCCCACACCGAACCCAAAGTTATTTTGCGGTTCTGCCCCCCAGTGGAATTTCCCCCCCCCCCCCCCGCTCCTCGTCTCCAGAAATGGCTCTACCAGAGGAGTGTAGCCCCAAATGTTTGTGTGGTAGAGTAATTAAGGCGTACGTGTACGTGGAGACAGCGTTTGCACAGCAATCGCCGACGTAGTGTGACTGAGGCGGAATGAGGGGAACCAGCCCGCATTCGCCGAGGCAGATGGAAAGCTGCCTTAGAAACCATCCACAGGCTGGCCAGCACACCCGACATCGACACTAATCTGCCGGGCGGATTTGTGCCGGGGAGAGGCACGCCTTCCCGCTCGGGAAGCCAGCGCGTTAGACCGCGCGGCTAGCAGGGCCGGCAACATGACCACAACTCCAGCGTGGTGGACTCCGTCGTTGGTCGCTGCAGGTTCCAAGCCGGTGGATTGTCACTCCGCAGCAGAAAACAGACAGCTTCGTCTATGTAGGCGCCACTGTCGTACTGCCCACAGCGCTGACCTACATCGCAAGTGTCAGAGGCACGCGCAGGAGTTCAAATCTATCGCAACAGTGGCTACTTGACTGAAACCTAAAATTTAGGGTGGAGTTCAACCCATCACTATAGCAAGAGGAACACACCATTTGAAATGCATTTTAACTACACAATTTCTTCTCAGACACTCGAAATTTTTATGTGGTGTGTAACATATATACGAAAATACAAGCTCAACCAAAATTCCCGCACTCAGAAACCACAGTACTTTCTGACAGTACAGATATGTCATTATCAAACGTTCATCTGAAGCATATATCCGGTGCCCGCATCTCGTGGTCGTGCGGTAGCGTTCTCGCTTCCCACGCCTGGGTTCCCGGGTTCGATTCCCGGTGGGGTCAGGGATTTTCTCTGCCTCGTGATGGCTGGGTGTTGTGTGCTGTCCTTAGGTTAGTTAGGTTTAAGTAGTTCTAAGTTCTAGGGGACTGATGACCATAGCTGTTAAGTCCCATAGTGATCAGAGCCATTTGAACCATATATCCGGCAGAAAATGGGCATCAAAGAACGGCAGTTTGCTGCCACTGCAGTCACATGCGTGACAATTATCTTCATTTTGCAATGCTGCTGAGCAAGTGTAGCGGGTGCAGAGTTGCGACAGAATACTAGAAATTGGAAATTTGAGGCCTGGAGTATGTATAAATTTTTATTTTCTAATTTCGTTCTGCTCAGTAATGTGCTGTTATACACAGTTTCTTATTTGATGCACTATCTGGAGCTAGATTTTTTATCTCTGAACAAGGCAGTTATTAGCGAGACATATTAGAGATGTCCATGACGAATAATGATCAATTAAAACTTAACTATCTAACGTACGAGAGAAATGAGTACAAAGCTTATTAATGTGGAAATGTTAAGCATACATATAACACTGAGTGAGAGTGTCTAGAAGTAATACATTCTAAAAAAAAAAAAAAAAAAAAAACAGGTACAGAAATTGGTAGATGTGATGTATGTGTACAGACAAAAAAGAATAAGATTACAATTTCAGAAAAATTGGAGGTTTATTGAAGAGAAATAAATTCACAAATTGAGTAAGTCAGTAACGGGTTGGTTCATCTCTGGCCATTATGTAAGCAGCTGTTAGTCTACTGTGGGATATCATGCCAAATTTTGTCCAACTGGCGCGTTAGTTTCTCAAAGTGCGTAGCTAGTTGGAGAGCCTGCCCACGATGCTCCGAAAATTGTCAACTGATAAAAGATCTGGCAACCCTCCTGACCTACATAAGGTTTGGCAAGTACTGGCGGGCATTATACTGCTGAAGCGTAAGCCCTGGGTGGATTGTCAAGGACGACCAAACGGGGCGTAGAATATCATCGACGAACCCCTGCGCAGTAAGGGTGGCTCGGATGACAACCGCCGGCCGCGGTGGTCTCGCGGTTCTAGGCGCACAGTCCGGAACCGTGCGACTGCTACGGTCGCAGGTTCGAATCCTGCCTCGGGCATGGATGTGTGTGATGTCCTTAGGTTAGTTAGGTTTAAGTAGTTCTAAGTTCTAGGGGACTGATAACCACAGCAGTTGAGTCCCATAGTGCTCAGAGCCATTTGAACCATTTTTTTTTTTTTTCGGATGACAACCAATGAGTTCCTGCTTGGAAAATACTTGGCTCGCCAGACGATCGTCCCTGGTTATCGGCCCATATGACGGATGAGCGTCAGGAGGGTATCCCATCACTGTCCACGTACTCTGCATACACTTGGGCCTGGAATCTCCTTGACTGCAGTAGAACAGTCTTCAGTAATGAGCCCCGTTTCGAAACGAGCCCCGATGACGAGTGAAGACGTGTCCGAAGACGGCTCAGACAGCGGTAGGATACAAACTTGACCATCGCGCGCTGTACGGTTCGACAACCAGGATTGACGGTCTGATATGCCATTTCCTTTCATAGCAGGACCGCTTTGGTTGTCATCCGCGGCCCTTTTACAGAACAGCAGTACGTCGACGATGTTCTACGCCCCATTTTGTTCCTCTTCGTGGTAGTCCGTCCTAGACTTACATTTCAGCAAGATAATGCTTGCTTGCATACGGCGAGCGTTTCTACTGCTTGTCTTCCTGCTTGCCAATCCCTTCCTCTGCCAGAAAGGTCGCCAGATTTATACCCAGTTGCGAACGCTTTGAGCATTATGGGCAGGAGCCTCCAAACAGCTCGGGATCGTGATGATCGAACTCGGCAGTTGGACAGAATTAGCCATGATATGCCTCAGGAGGATGTCTAACAACTCTACCAATCAATGCCTAGACGGACAACTCCTTGTATGAGGGCCAGAGGTGTATCAACGCGTTATTGACTTGCTCTACTTGTGAATCTCTTTGTTTTGAATAATCATAAAGTCTTCTGAAACTCTAATCATTTGGTTGTCTGTACATGCACGTCACATCCACCGATTTCCGTACCCTTCAGATAATTTCTTCACGGTGCGACGTATTTTTTGTCGTAGAATGTACTTTAAATATACTACCAGTGACAGCATTCTTGACATTGTACTCTCATTTCTGCATATTAAATAATTTCGTGTATTTTGTATCAAACCTACTGTAATAAGAAGTTATGTACTGTAGACATAAAAATTTAAGAAACTCCAACTAGACCAGAACAGAACTCTCGAACTAGAATGTTCTGAAATAAATGGGTAGCATTTCTGTACAACACTGAATGAAGAAAATTGTCAGACATGCGATTGCAGCGTCGCGATATCGCCTTTCTGTGATGTTCATTTCCTACCGGAAATATACTCCGCACGAAGTGCTTTTACGGAGTATTTTGCTCCTTTAGTGTGCAAGGAATCGCGCTGTAGAGACCGAGTGCGCAAATTTTGGTTCAGTCGGTGTACACAGTGCGTTTCAGACTCCTTGCAGCAAACGTGTAAGGCTGACACATAATGAGGAATAACTTTTATCAGAGAGGAAACGCTGACACTTCCTAACGACTGTAGGCGCCGGTCCTGAGGCTATGAGATTTCACCGAGTTAGGTTCTGTATTTGCGTACTATCTACCTAGTAAACTGCTGCACTGATGTTCAACAAGAAAGCTTGAGAAAGAATGTCTCTAGGCAGAGAAATACGTTTTAGAGGTGAAACAGGAATTTTAATTTTGCTCGGTCTACATCCTTTCATACGGAACGGATGACTGGATTACATGCAACACAGACTGTATACCCACGCCGCTGAGTGCCTGCGCCCTGCCATCTATCAGGGCCATAACCAATAACACGATATTCAGTGCCCGTGGTGTTAAGAAGAGATGCAATGTGCCTTCGGACACGCACTGCTGCGACTACAACCGTTATGAAATAAGTGAAGTGTAATGTATGTCCCAAGGAACAATGCATCGTTCTTCTTAGCAACACGTCCACTTCAATATAGTATTTATCCGCCGATACCAGACTGCGACTTTCATTTAAAATGCCGTCTTCTCAAAGGATCTTACGTACCTCATGTAGGAGTACACTTTGTGACACAAGATAACGGCACATGCAATTTGGATGATCGTGCCTTGATAGCCGAAGCGGTTAACGCGACCGCTCATGTAAAGCGAGAAATCCGCGTTCGAGTCTGGGTCCGCCGCAAATTTTGATCGTCATTTTCTTACACAGCTGACTGTTCGTATTCGCAACTGCGAATAGATTTCATGTAAATAATAAAAGACGTCTAGCGTTGTCGATAAGCGTCAGCGAACATTTTTTTCTCTGACAAAAGAAACATCCTTACTTTTTCGTCCCTCATTATTGCAATAACTTCTGTGCATAGTTTTAAATGATTGTGGAGATTACAGCGGAAGAGAAGTGCCTTCACAATTACAAAAAACTTGCGTGTGATCCACAACTCGTTCGAAAACTGCAACACATCTGATCTCCGTTATAGACATGACTGAAAAATATTTTTTTTTCTATTGCAGATGTAATACCATTCTCATACACAGTAGTTTTGTGGGATGAATACGTAAATATATATGAACTTAAACACACCTGCTTCTCTGTATGACACCTTAAGTGTATTAGAACGCACAGTGTGAGTTTCGCCCCACTGATTTTCGTCAAACGACTGGCTCATTCGTCTTCTCATCGCCTCCTATTATAGCTCGACAGATGGTTAAAGAGAGAAAACTACTCGGAATTCTGATTTATTCGTCGAGTAGCGAGATCCGGTGACCATTTCTATCCCATAACCCTATGCCACTATACAGAATACAGATGGTTTGTCACATAGATATGATCGATTCTGTCAAATCGACTAACGTATATAGCGAGGGAGAATTGTCTACGTATGTCGATGCTCGATAGCCTAACGTCTCTCATTTGTCTCATTATCACGGGCCCCATGCGAGATATACGACGGAGACATCAAAATTGTTGAACACTTTTCTTCAGGTATCAAATATCTAAATATAATTAATGATAACAATGTCCCCTTTATTCCACTTTATTCCAGATATTGAAATTTCAATTCCCTGATATTTTCACTACACTTTCGTTTGAGCTGTACTAGTTTTAGTCCAGCCAACGAAGGATTTAGAAATTCTTGTACAGTGGTGGCAGGGAGAGCCTTCAACAACGAGCGTATAATCCTGACCGGTGGTGTGACAGCTTGTGGGTGGGGAAAGAAACGTTTAAAGACCACTGTTTGGGTTTTCCTTGAATAAGTCGAAAACCGGGCTTTGTAGCGAACATTTTTACCAGCAGAAAATTAAACGAAATTAAAGTTCTTACAAAAAATGTTGTGTTTATTTTTGCTCTGGGACTAATTTTACCCAGGGGTTGGTAAAATCACTGATTATGAAAAACAGTGCTTCAATGGTATGAAATTGATATTTGTTGATAAATGAAGTGGGTTCAGAACAAATATTAAATGTGCGCAAAAGGTGTAAGTGCAGTAAAGCCGTATTGAGGGATAAATTGTGTTCTGGGAGCGTTACAGGGTTGAGTGGGATGGAGGTGGTTGGAGGGAAGGCGGGAAGGTAAAAGCGCGACGGGAGGTAGGTCGCCGGATTATGGTCATGCTCTTACCTCCTTCATAGTCCTGCAAACAGTAGAGGGTGAAGGTGATACCCCACTCCTTCTAACCCACAACGCCACAAGAGGCAATTACATGGTGTTTCACAGTGTTACACTAACCCTGCCATAGCGCACCTTGTGAATCGCTGTCGACACAGTGCGCAGACATGAGTGGGAGTATTTATTTTCCACTGAGTGAGTTTATGTTACATGGAATACACAAGTAAGCCACTAATACCACTAACGGAAGAGATGCCGAAGGAGAGAATCGTAGTAAATCTTTGCTCACTATTCTACAATGCTAAAGGCAAAATTGATTCCTAGTCGTCATGTAATGAAGCTGTAGCATTCTGCCAGTACAGGAAACTTTGTCCATCACGAGCGCTGCTCACTTTATAATTTAGTCTATACCTCCCCACGATTTCCTGTGCAATTCTCTTATGTGAGAAGAGAGAAAAGATTCGCTGAGCACGTATTATTGCAGTGGAGTTATTTTCAGATTATTGGATGAGCAGTTACTTGCACCTGATATCTAAAAAATCTCAAACGTTAGAACTGTCAGCTGTCGCCAACAATTAATAACCCGTATCCAGTGTAACATGCTGCCAATACATATTTGACAATGTGAATTTCATTGTCTCCACTATCATTGTCCAGAATACTTTTCACAGCGTGAGAGGTAACAAATACTTACCTCAACTTCAGCTCTTTCCATATCTGAAAGATAAATTGGCTCCCTCTGCAAGAGATGTAGGCCACCTAGGTGTTGTAGAACTTCAGATATTTCAAGATAAGTCAAGCAGTGGATTACAGATAATTGCTGTTCTATACTTGAATATCATTTGTCCCGTCCCATTCGAGATAATTTACACTCAGCTTGCAAGATGTACTGTTGATACGTAGTAAGTGGCTCCATTCAGCTCAGCACACACTGCAAGTGTCTGCATTTCCTGAATGGAAGAGATGCGGTCTATCAGTAACACAATAAATGGTGAGAGAAGTGTAGTAACTTTCTGATCATACGTTAATTCACCACCAAGTAACTACAACACGGTGTCACGGTTTTAAAATACGTTGTCAACAACTGACAGCAACAAGTTACCATATTTACCAATCCAGTCCGTTTCCCATCAGCACTACAAACGTCACTGACGACATCACACACACAAGTGACACACTTCCCAGCCACTATTTATATGAACCTATTTTGGATAGAAGCTCATTCAACAACTAAAATAAGAACCCACGTAAAAAAGTGAAAATAACTTTACTATATTGGGTGTTTCGGTACCTTAATGATACACTTGAAGGAACGATACGTCGCAAAAAGATGATAGTTTTTAATTAAGGAATATGTAGCCTTAAACACGTCTTTATGAATGATTAATTACCGTTTATTATTTTTAGTCATGTTGTGACAGTAGTTTACCTGAATAGTCCAAACCATCTGTCTTGTGTCTCAGTACATGCTGCACATTTTCGAATCAGCTCTGGACAGCCCGTTACGATTTTGTCGGCTATGGTAGTATGTCGTGCTATCAGCTAAGCTCTAATGGCAGTCGAAGTAATGTAGACCATACTCTCTACTCTTGACATATCCCTAAAGAAAGAAATCGAGGAGCGTCAAATCTGGCGCGCACAGTGCCCGTGCAACAACTCGTCCTGGTTGTATCCCACGTTCCCCAAAATCGACGGTTAGCTATAGTCGCACATCAACATCGAAGTGTGCTGGAACACCGTCATGCTGGAACCAGAGACAGCTGCGTACAACAAGCGATTGCTTTCCAGCAGTTCCACAAGTGTGGTCTACAGGAACCGTAAGTCAGCTGCTCCAGTTAACGTAGATAGCAGTCCTATAATAAAGAATTCAAACCACATGTATTCGGAGAACATCTAACAGCAACCACTTGCGGGTTCTCTTAGTCCCAGGCGTGGCTCTTCCTACCGTTAAAATTCCCCGTCACGAGTGAAGAAAACGACATCGGTAGAAAGTTCGTGGAATGCAACATTATTCACACTTTGGTGTACGAACCACTGCACAAACTACATAAGACGTGAGTCATCAGCTGATCCTAGGACCTGCACGCTTTGGAGATGGTGCGTGTGTAGGTTTTACTACAGCATCACTCTCCGGACCGATACGTATCGTGTTCCCAATGCACGGCCCATAGCATACCTGCTGCTTGAATGTTCATTTCTATATCTATGAATCACTTCACCCTCATAATCTGGTGTTCACTTACCAATGTTATCATCACTATCGTGCTGAGGAGGCAAACTCCTTGTTTCTCACAAGCGTCTATGAATTGCATTAAAGATACTGTAGTGTGAGGGTCGTCTCTTAGAGAACCGATTTTCGTAGATGCAAAGAGTTGCTCTTCGATATCTCCTCGCCTCTCCGTAAGATATGTCAGTGAGCTGATAAAATCCATATTCCATGTTCCATTGAGTACTAACAGCAAAAACTCAAATTAACGGCCGGTACTTTGTCGGCAATGTAGATACAGTATTACAACAAGAGCTGTGTGAGAGGTCTGGTAAAACTCCAAAGAATAACAACGGCACTAGGAGTTGCGTAGGATTTTCAATCCAGTTCCTTAAAATATTCCTTGACTGGCAGTCACCCGGTGAACTCCAAGCTGTCCACTCCCAAAACACAGTTTATCCCTCAATCAGTTCTGTTTCACTTTCCCTAGAAGACGTCGTTTTAGAGTTATTAAACACTTACATAAAAAGTGACCTTTAAACGACCTCTCACTTCCACGCTTCCACTGCATCGACTCGGTTTGTTAGTATGTTGTTCATGACACTCCCACTTACCACTGTACAAAATTTTTCTACTGAAATAGTTTGTGCTCTATTCCATCTTCTTTGGTTCTCGTTGACTTGGTTACTTATTACGGTCGCAGCTGTGTGAGTGTTGGTCCGCTGTCGGTTATAATGTCCACTTGTTACGGTTTTTAAGCACATAAACGGTAATCCCCAACCTCAATTTCTGTAGGGAAATTCGTTTCACGCATCTATGTTTATGAAGTCACATCTCCTGAAATGTGTGTGGTTCAACGAATTAATTTTGAAGGCACCGTTAGTAAAATACGTAAATCTCTGCAAAATGTATTGCGAATAGCATTAATAGCCGGCCGCGGTGGTCTCGCGGTTCTAGGCGCGCAGTCCGGAACCGCGCGACTGCTACGGTCGCAGGTTCGAATCCTGCCTCGGGCATGGATGTGTGTGATGTCCTTAGGTTAGTTAGGTTTAAGTAGTTCTAAGTTGTAGGGCACTGATGACCACAGATGTTAAGTACCATAGTGCTCAGAGACATTTGAACCATTTTTTAAGTGTATTCAATTTCTTAACATAAGATTCTACCTCACAACGACTCGTGTGACAGCATTTAAAATTTTTAAATTCTTTTCATTTATTTTTAGTATTATTTTAAGTACTTTTGAAAATAAAGTGTTTTGTTGGTCCAGGAATCCGTTAGACAACCAGCAATCAAAAGTAACCTGGGTAGTCGTTTGGTAATATAACAGGTCGAGTCATATTAATGTTAACACCTGTAAAAATCCTGAAGAACCATCTTTTGCAGCGTCAATAAGGTTCTCGTAGGCACCGCCAGGGATATGAAGCCAAGCCAGTTCCGGCTCCGTGGACGACTCCACTAGGATTCTCGGTCAAAGGACCCAGGGCGCGGACAGCCTGAGCAAAGTGGCCGACAGATTCTCTTTGGGTTTAAACCCGGGGAGTTGGTTGCCACCGGAGGTCGACAAACTCATCCCGGTGCTCTTCATACCACACACTCAAACTGCGAGCTGTGTAACACGTTGCATGGTCCTTCTCGTAGAAGCTATCATGCCGAGAATAAACAAAATCCATCTAGTAGTGGACATGATCCTTAGCGATAGATATGTTGTTGTTGTGGTCTTCAGTCCTGAGACTGGTTTGATGCAGCTCTCCATGCTACTCTATCCTGTGCAAGCTTCTTCATCTTCCAGTACTTACTGCAACCTACAGCCTTCTGAATCTGCTTAGTGTATTCATCTCTTGGTCTCCCTCTACGATTTTTACCCTCCACGCTGCCCTCCATTAATAAATTGGTGATCCCTTGATGCCTCAGAACATGTCCTACCAACCGATCCCTTCTTCTAGTCAAGTTGCGCCACAAACTCCTCTTCTCCCCAATTCTATTCAATACCTCCTCATTAGTTCTGTGATTTACCCATCTAATCTTCAGCATACTTCCGCAGCACCACATTTCGAAAGCTTCTATTCTCTTCTTGTCTAAACTATTTATCGTCCATATTTCACTTCCATACATGGCTACACTCCATACAAATACTTTCAGAAACGATTTCCTGACACTTAAATCAATACTCGATGTTAACAAATTTCCCTTCTTCAGAAACGCTTTCCTTGCAATTGCCAGTCTACATTTTATGTCCTCTCTACTTCGACCATCATCAGTTATTTTGCTCCCCAAATAGCAAAACTCCTTTACTACTTTATGTGTCTCATTTCCTAATCTAATTCCCTCAGCATCACCCGATTTAATTCGACTACATTCCATTATCCTCGTTTTGCTTTTGTTGATGTTCATCTTATACCCTCCTTTCAAGACACTGTCCATTCCGTTCAACTGCTCTTCAAAGTCCTTTGCTGTCTCTGACAGAATTACAATGTCATCGGCGAACCTCAAAGTTTTTATTTCTTCTTCATGGATTTTAATACCTACTCCGAACTTTTCTTTTGTTTCCTTTACATCGGGGAGAGGCTACAACCCTGTCTCACTCCCTCACCAACCACTGCTTCCCCTTCATGTCCCTCGACTCTTATAACTGCCATCTGGTTTCTGTACAAATTGTAAATAACCTTTTGCTCCCTGTATTTTACCACTGCCACCTTCAGAATTTGAAAGAGAGTATTCCAGGCAACATTGTCAAAAGCTTTCTCTAAGGCTACAAAAGCTAGAAACGTAGCTTTGCCTTTCCTTAATCTTTCTTCTAAGATAAGTCGTAGGTTCAGTATTGCCTCACGTGTTCCAACATTTCTATTGAATCCAAACTGATCTTCCCCGAGGTTGGATTCTACAGATATATATAGTTGTATATAGATATATAGATACATATATATAGTTACTTTAATCCATTGTGCCCTCCATAACGACAAAACCATCCAGGTAATGCCACAGAAACATTCCCTAGATCATAACCTCCCGGTCGCGGGGTACTTGCTTTCACACCTTTCACGCCAACGACTGTGTGTCCGATGGAGCATAAAGCGTGATTCATCTCAAAATGCCACCAGTCGCCACTCGATGTACGTTCTGTTGTGATACTGTCGTGCAAATTCCAGCCGTCGTCCCCGATGAACAGCGGTCTGCATCAGTGCATGGTCTAGGCACCTGCTGCGGAGGCCCGTACGGAGTAACTTTCGACGAACGGTCGTTCAGGAGACACTGATGCTAACCCGTTGGTTCATCTGGGTGGCCAGCTGCTCAACAGTTGCACATCTATTCGCTCGTAAGCATGTTGGCAGCCTTCGTCGTTCACTCCTACCATCTATGGCCCGTGGTTCTCCACAGTTGCCTCGGCGTCGGTTTTCTATAGATCAATTTTGCCGCGCTCGGTATACTTTAACGACGGTGGCACGTGAACAACTTACAAACTTAGCCGTTTCGGAAATGTTTGTCTCGAAAGCCAAAGATTGTGTCCTTCTGGACGGCAGGTAAATCGCTGCGATTCCGCATTATGATGACGACTGCACCATTTTGCGCGCCCCCCTCTCCCCCTAACAGCCAAACACAAAGATGGGGCCCCTCCACGCCCACACGAACGTGGTGACCAAACCAAAAGTTCTACTGTCACCTCCGTATAACATGTTAGTTTTTGAATGAGAAGTCACAGGTTGTGGGCTGTGATGTTATCCTTGCGTCTGGGTAAGATTACTCATTAACATGGTCCATCAGGAGATAGAAAGAGGACGAAAGCGATCGAAGGGTAGCGATTGTAAGGGCAGAGGAAAAAAAGTGCCAAGGCAAGCGCCAAGGGAAAAAAAAGCTCGGCGACAGTAGGACGGTTAGTAAGGGTAGTAGCGGCTTGCTATCTGCGACAGTGCATGCAAGGTGTGGTTATGTTAGTGTGAGGTATCGTGTATCGTTACCTTTGTCGTTACTGGAGCTCGTTGCGGGGCTTGCTGCAGTTGCTGCGTCCCTGCAACAGTTCAAGGTCGTTGTGCATTAGTGGGCGATCGGTCACAGATCGGCTCACAGACAGTGTAGGGTGTGTGTGTGGTTGGTTTGCGTGCTGTGTACAGTACGGTTTCCCTGCGGTTGCCTGTTTTTCGGCTGGTCGAACATCTGGGGCTACCAGTAGTAGCTGTGTTGCAGGGGCTCGCCAGTACTGTAGTGTTAGCGTGCTATGGACCATAGATGTTTAGTTCCTAGCCAGTAGTATCTTTGGTCTGTTATGCTTCCATCTATGGTTGTGGTCGTAGTTACCCAGAGAAAGGATAAACGGGTTGCGCAAGTGTCTCGTGTTATTGTACAGTCGTGTGGAGAGTTTTTGGAATACCTGCAAGATGGTATCTAGCCGGTATTCTCGGTGAAGGTCCGCGATGCGTGTGTAGCGCGGAGCGTTGCTTATGATTTTTTGTACTTTGTTCTGTATGAGCTGTAGACGGCGCAGGAGAGTGGGCGCAGCATATCCCTAGACAGGGACTGCGTACGTCATCAGGGGTCGAATAAGTGTCATGTACATGGACCTAGACACCCTCCTATCCAGTGTGCTACGCCTGTTAAGCATAGGGTAGAGTTGTTTGAGCCTCGTGTTTGCTTTGTTGGTCACGTGTGAAATGTGGTCCCCCCAGAGTAGATTCCTGTCCAGCCTGACACCGAGGTATCTGACCTTCTCGCGGAAACGTATTGGGCGTGTGTGTAGTGTTATTGGGTTGCAGTGCTGATGCTTGCACAGTTGCTTCGGTCTTCTAGTGAACAGAACGGCCTCGCACTTGCCGACGTTTACTCTAACACACCATTTCACCAGCCAAGGCTCCGCCTTTCTGAGTGCAATCTGTAGTCGTGAATTAATGTTAGACGGCTTCCAATCTTGCACAAGGATGGCAGTGTCATCCGCGTAGATGGCCACCGTCGTGTTGTGTGTATCTGGGAGGTCGTTAACGTAGAGGTTAAACAGTAAGGGCCCTAGGATGCTTCCTTGGGGTACTCCTGCCTGGATACCATGTCGTGTCGATTGTTTGCCCTACACGTCGGTGTTGAAACTCCTGTCCGTGAGAAAAACCCACTAATAGCCGTCCCCAACACTCTTTATATACGCTCCACTGCTAGTGCTGCCCTCTGTCGTCTGTGAATGGTTATTGCACTTCGAACACCGGCAGTGGTCACATTACTGAGACTGAACCGTTTAGGCGCAGTCAAATCCAGTCTAACTAGCGTCTTGTAAGCGGTTTGCAGAACTGATTCTTTGCACTTTCGCAGAAAACAATCCTCACTCCTATTTTTCTTTCATATTACTTATTTCAAGTATTCCTCCCATTTCATATCGTTTCAGACAGACAGACAAGGAAGGAAGGTTGGAAGGGAGGGGGATATATATATATATATATATATATATATATATATATATATATATATATATATATATATATATATATAGAGAGAGAGAGAGAGAGAGAGAGAGAGAGAGAGAGAGGTGGATTGTTTATGTGATAACAAATAATAAATTACAAATAAAAGGCTTGTTACTCATGACGGATCCAAATTTCAAAATTTTGGACCATTAGCTTCACTGGAACGCAGAGAAAACAACCACTGATTTATGGAAATGAACGGTGTTTCCTACATGTCACTCCCCGCAGCTTTACTACACTAGAATGCGTCTCTCAGCAATATACAACGGCGCAGTCAGATGCCCGGACGCAAAGTTATTCCTGTTGAATCAATGGTCATTTGACGGTTTTCAAGTCGAATTAAAAAAAGCAGGCTATTATGTTGAAACCCTAGAATATTTTATGAATAATTAGAGGAATTACATTATGTTCAGCTGAATGAGCGTAGCGAATGAAAACAATAGTCGGCATTAATTTTTGTTGTATTATGTGTTCGATAGCTGCGCTCGAAGAATTACCGTGGGACGCGTGGCGCAGTCACAGTCAATGGAAATAATTCGTCGCTCAGTTAATCAACTCAACATTGACAATTATGAATGTGGTGAAAGGTCACGCACACACTACGCGGGAGCTGTCTGTGTACCTATCCAATATTAGAGGTAATGAAAAGTTGAACGATAAGGAGAAATTTCGCGAGAAACATGCAGACTTGTGGACAGAGTCCTACTTCCTATTTAAATTCAAAGTGAGAACGTAACTGAAATGACTTCAGTATTTATGCACACCCACTCATACACGCATACTAAACACGGTACCATTTGTCCCGACCACATCAATTTTTTGTTCATAAGTAAAATGAAAATTTTTTGAAGCCAGTGTTGTTTATTTACTAGGGGCATATCAACTAGCATGACTGTCATTCTTGTAACTTCGTTCATTATGAAGATATGAACAGCAGAACATCTTTTTTATACTATAAACATATATTTTTTAAACAGTAAACCACTCGCTACCCTAGAAAGCTATTCAAAAACGTATGACGTATTCATGTAGTATGGCAGAGTCTTCTACTCAGATGGTACTGTAACTAGGAACACATGATGTTTCTTGGTTGATGTATCAATGTCATGACTGATCTCAGAACCACATGGAATGAGTACTAGAAATCATCATAAACAGTTCCCAGCATGTTCTGCCGTTTTTGTTGTTGTTAGACATGACATGAGGTCGTTTTTTTGTGCAGGTTTTGTAAATGTTACGAGTTCTATATATTTAAATGGTGTCTGATGTATTAAATGTATTTGCGGACACTGCGGATTCTAGAGTTACAGACTTCTATGTTGAGTAAAATTCTGTGTATTTTGTAGCGACCGTGTGCATTTATTGTATGGCAGCTAAATTTGGTAGATATACTAATGCTTTAATGCGGAACTATTGATGGAAAAAAGTTAGTTCCAGTTTTGGCCATCAGGTGAGAATGTGGCACTGTACAACATCTCGTCGACGTCTCCTGTGCTCCTATTGAACAAATAGTGTAAGCGACAGTTAATAATGAAATCAACGAATGTCTTTCTCACTTGTTTTACCATTTCTTCCCGATGTGGAAATTTTAAGGTTTTAAACATGGCCGTCAGTCAGCGACTGTTGTATAATACAAAATTTGAAAAACACAGCCCTCAGTTGCGAACACAATTAACTTGTGACCTAGGTTTCGTGTCACAAGGGGCACCTTCTTTGGACAAAATTAAAACTAAATGTTACAGCATAACGTACCAAAAAATACGAAAGCTGCATTCATGCCTGACAGCGTCAGATAGTCAGAATTAAAATAAAATGCAACAGAGGTGCAAGCCACTAGGGGCTGCCATGTGTCCTCTGCTACAGTCAACACAAAACTGAAACATCAGGAGACTTGTGCACCACGGCAGCTTCAAGACAATACCGCTATCTGGTCGGTAATTGGTAAAACAAGCTATTTTGTAATCATGTCTCGTAACTGCAGAGAGGGAAATAAACAAACACCTGAACGGTGTACATGGAGTAATTACAATAGCGGGATACTGAATGATATAAAATACAACTAATGAATGACTGGCCGTAGTTCAAAAATTCCACAATAAATGCATAAAGAAGACATATACGAAATAATCCATTAAATGACATTACTGCTTGCTATACTAGATACGTATATGAGCCGTAAAAAGTAGAAAGAAAAGGTATCTCTGAATCTGCAAGAAGTAGTTAGTACTTCAAAGTGTTAGATGTCGTCAGGCAGCGGCTTTATACCATGGAAATAACTTCTACCGCGCATCTGCGCCTGCTCGTTGAGAAAAAGTCCGTCATTCGAAAGTAAATGCATGAAAATTTCCAGCTCCTCCAAAATATCAAGTTTACGACCTTTTTTTCCATATGCAAAATTTCCAACTTCTCATCCTCTTTAGGAGAGTGCCCTGTGATTAACAGGTGATCTGCAAAAGAAGAATTAGGGGCACACGGACCGTTTTTCCTCAGAAAATGTTGTTTACAGCGAATTGAAAAGGCGCGTACTGTTTGACCAATATACTCGTAATAGGCACCGCAAGTGCTTTAAGGTGAATTTCGTAGAATCCCACAACCTCATCAGTTAATTTCATTAGTCCCATTTTTTTTAATTTGCCCACACGCGTTATGCGGATAAATGCTGGTATCCTTTTCAGTTTGTTTTGGCCCTAAAATATTCCTCGTTTATTTCGTTCTCATTTTTTATTTATTCATTATCTCCCTTTCTGTTTCATCCTTTGTGTTTCATCCTTATAAATGCTGATACGATGACGGTGTCCTGGTGTCCAATTATATGGGAACAAATTTCGTAATTAATCTTTTACAGGCCAATTTCTTGAACGGTTTCGCCTAAATATTTGAACTGAGGATATCTCTCGACTGTCCGTTATTTATTTATTCAGTTATTTTACAGTTTTGAGTGCCATGTTGTTGCTCAACATCAGTTATATTATTTGAAATAATATTTGCAAGCTTACTCTTCCTGTTGTTTGTTTATGAATTTCTGTTTGTTTTTATTCTCTTTGAATGTCCTGATACGGAATCGTCAGATCGTCAGTAAAAGCTAAGCAGTCATTATAATCTTTTTAATTTGATGCGTGCATCAGTTTTAACCTACGATTTCTGTTTTTGTCCCACTTGGGTTTTTTCCTAAAACTAAAAGTAACGGACAGAGTCCATTACCTTGTCTCTCTCTCTCTCTCTTTCTCTCTCTCTCACTCTCTCTCTCTTTCTCTCTCTTGTTTTGATACAGTGTACCAAAATTTCTCTTGAATTTTACCATACGCTTATATTTCGTACACCTTAAAGTTTCAGTAGTAATCGCAGTGGAGATCCAGACCTTGTATTTTTTTCAGAATTTGGGAGACACTCGCAGTCCACTGAGCCATAAGCTTTCTTACATTTAAAAAGTTGCAAACTACTTTCGCACTATAATCTTTTGATGTCTTTGAAGAAGCTTCGCAATTAATATTTGTTCTGGGGAAGATCTATTTGATATGAAATCTGCTTGATGTTCGTAAATTCTGAATTCATGTTCTTGTGTTCGGTCCAGGAGACCTTAAGGTTTGTGTCGAACTGGAACAACGGAAATCGCTTTATAAACATACATATTATCACCCATAGTATGTAATGGAAATATCGATGCAGTTTTATACTCATCCAGAATTTTCCCAGCTTGCAAATGTTTTGCATGATCAATCATGTTTCCATTAAGATTTTTGGGACAGCTAATTTCAAAAGTCTTGCAATAAAATCCATCGTCACTTGCAGCTTTATTTACTTTAACTTCTTGATTTGTTGAGTAATTTTGTCTTTATTTGGTGCTTGTGACTCTGGATTTGTTTTCGGGAAAATTTCTGGTAGAAACCTTCTTGTGGTTTGAGAGCAATATGATTTTTAAAATGTTTGCAACTCTCCCTGCAGTTTTATTGGTAGTTGAGTCTAATTATTCATTTCCATTCTTTAAGCAAAGATTTTGGGGCTGGTGCCCATTTAGCTTCGCATGAAATATTTTATAGAAAACCCTGGAACTGTTTTTTATTGGAAGTCTTCTTCAGTTTCAAGCAATTACATTACTAACTACATGTTCGTTACTTCCATCTTTCTGCTGTTTATAGAATCATGATTTGCTCAAAAATAAGATTTCCTCCACGTCTATTGTAATGAAGATCATGCTGACCCCTTTCCTCCGTGGTATTTATAATCAATATATTTTGTGAGGCTGCAATTAGTTATTTAAAATTCCGTTTTAGCCCAGTCTCGTAACTACTCCTAGTTCGATTGTGTTCGGAGAAAACCACTGAGTATTAATTTACGGCTTCTTTAATATCGATCTTCGAGGAGAAATATTACAGAGTCAAGACGACGTAAGATCCCATTGGGGCTTTAGTCCCTTTCTCCCCAGTCATTATTCATGCAGTGTGTCCTTTTAGTGAATTACTGTCATTTAATTAATGTGAAACGATTCAATAACGACACTGTCGCTGGTAGGGAGAGGAAGACACTGCAGAATGGTCAGCAGATGATTTAGATATATTTAGAGATAACGGTTCAATCTATTGCACGAAATTTATTTACGATATTTATCTTCAGCTCAGCAGAAATCAGGTTACTTTGACAGGCCACTGAAGAGTAAACGTTTGTTTGGTTCAAGATTAAGATCGCAGTAGCGATGCACAAACAATATTTACTTACAAACACACCCGCCAGATAAACCCTCTCCTCGAGTGGAATACCATATGGTAGTAGAGACGTATTATTTCACGTAATGTTGGCAGGACAAGGGTGACTTCTTATACCTGAGGTCTTCGGACCCCATTGCTGGTGAGTTTCATGCAAAATTTAAGCAGTGAGGATATTCGAACAGCGGATTGACGTCAATTTGATTAGTAGTCAAAAAAGAGAAAGGAGGTTGTGACAATAGTAATAAATTAAAATTTATAGAAATCACGGGAAACTTCAATTTGTATGGCTCGGTCTGAACCGCCACTGTCCTGAATACAAGTCAGCAGTCTTCCTGCTGCGTCATTTCCATATGAACAGGATAGTACTAACATGCTTCAGTGCCGGAAAATCCTTGAAAATGTTCCGCAACTTTCGGTGCCACCTTAACAAATAGGAAAGCTGTTCATTACAGAGATGGTATCCACAACTGTCATTATTTAATATTTAACTATGACAAACTATATTAAAACGACTTTTCGTAGATCATAATAGCGGCGTAGGAATGAATTGGTATACTTTCATAGACACAAGTTACAACATTAAAAATATCCAATACAGGAAGCCGTTATTTACCGACACAGGTCACTTTATTATAACAGATCGCAGCTGAAATGGCATGTTTTCCGGAGATACTCGATTTGCTGATGCTTTGAAATAGCTTATGTTCATACCGCACAGAAATTCGTAATTTAATTCAACTCAGTAGGGCGGCTCCTTAGTTCTGCTTGTGAGGAAAGTCGATGTAACTTCTCATTGGCTATATCCCTCTCCTCGACACAAGAAACTGACGTTCCAGATTCTTCACTTCATTTTTCGCAGTGTAGTGGAGCATTGTGGCTACGAAGTCTTTCGCGACGTATTTCTTGAGTAAAAATCTCTCGGTGTACATGCCGCGTCAATTCAGGATAAAACTCCAAGCTTTCGACCACTACCTCCATGGTCGTCGTCAGGGCTAAAACTGACTGTCGTGAACTAGCGAGGTTCCCACTTTTATATGCAAAGGACGGTTTCTGATTGGCTGGAATACGTCAGCGATATGGCGCGAAGTGAAGTGGTGCCCTCTACTTCCATAGATGTAGTTGCTATACTGCGTTGCTTGCAGCGCCATCCCTTTAATCAGGAAGTAAAGTGCGAGAAGTTTTTCTCTGCGATTTTTCTTTGTCCAGTGCACTCTTCCAAGTATTGCTAAGTGCATAGCCGTTGTCTCTATTAAAGTTATTATCGCTAAGTCTAATTTCGACTGCTTCCCGAATCACAGAGTCCCAGTAATTCGATGCGTGGGCTATTACTCTGGTTTCTTCAAATAAAATCTTATGCCTGTTAAGCAGGCTATGTTCAGCCACCGCTGATTTTTCCAAATATCTGTATTTCAGGTGGCGTTGGTGCTCGATGCAGCGGTCGGCAACGGTTCTTACAGACTGGCCCACGTAATTCTTGCCGCATTCGCAAGGAATAGTGTAAATTCCCGGCACTCTTAAGCCGAGACTATCTTTGACTGGTCTCAACATTTCCTTAATTTTCCTAGGTGGTCGGAAAACTGGTTTTATTCCTTGCCTCTTCAGGACTCTGGCTATCTTGCTCGTTGTAGCACCGCAAAAAGGAAGCCGCGCTATGTGTTGGTCCTCTTCTTGTATGTGGCCGGCATCGTGTCTTACTTTCTTGGACAATACTGATTTAATTTCACCGGCAGAATAACCATTCCTCTTGAAAACAGTCGTCAAATGGTTAATCTCGGGACCGAGGTGGTCCTTGTCGGAAATAGTCCTGGCTCTGTGTACTAAAGTATTCAGCATAGCTCTCTTCTGAGACGGATGATGGAAGCTATGGCTATGCAGATATAAGTCTGTATGGGTTGGCTTCCTGTACACAGAATGGCCCAGTCGTCCATCCGACTTTCGCTCTACCAACACATCTAGAAAAGGTAACTTCCCTTCCTTCTCTACCTCCAATGTAAATTTTATGTTTGGATGTACACCATTCAGGTGTTCGACGAACTGCTGCAGCGTGTCGCTGCCGTGTGGCCAGATTAAAAAAGTATCGTCGACGTATCTGTAGAAGCATGATGGGCGGAGGTGAGCACTGCTCGGGGCTCGTTCTTCGAAGTCCTCCATGAAAAAATTCGCTATTGCTGGTGACAGTGGCGAACCCATGGCTGTTCCATCCGTCATTTCATAATAATTTCCACTGTATAAAAAATAAGTGGTCGTCAAAGTATGCCGGAACAACTTCAAAATTTCTGAGGAGAAATGAGCAGCCAACAGTTGTAATGTGTCATCCACAGGTACTTTGGTGAACAGAGAAACCACGTCGAGGCTGACCATGATATCACTTGGGCCTATCTTCATCTGTTTTGTGATATCAACAAACATTTTTGAATTTTTAATATGATGTGGGCAGTGACCAACTATAGGCGCCAACAATTTAGTTAAGTGCTTTGCAAGCTTGTACGTAGGAGAGCCAATAGCGCTAACAATCGGTCTCAACGGGACGTTCTCCTTATGAACCTTTGGCAAACCGTACAGTCTTGGTGGCCTAGGTGCTCTCGGCCGTAAGTTCTTCACCAGTTCGTCGGAGAGGCCAGATATTTTAGTAGCTCCCTTGTCTTCCTGCTGAGCGCCGATGTGGGATCCCGTCTGAGAATCCGGTATGTGCTGTCCTCCAGTAATAATCCAACTTTCTTGTGGTAATCTGTAGCATTGAGGATTATCGTGGCGTTCCCCTTGTCAGCAGGTAAAACTACTAGATCTTCATCCTTCTGCAACAATTTTAGTCCTTGTCTCTCCTCTCTGATGATGTTTGACTTCGGCGGCTTGGATGTCGCTAAAATCCGGCTAGTAGCAAGCCTTACGTCATCCGCTGCTTCTTGAGGAAGATGACGAACTGCTTGTTCCACTCCACTAATGATCTCAACCACCGGTAACTTACGTGGAGTTCAATCCTTTACTGAGAGCCGAGATGGTAGCTTCAAGGAACTTGATGAAGCTACCATCTCGGCTCTCAGTAAAGGATTGAACTTTGCCCAGCTCCACGTAAGTTACCGGTGGTTGCGATCATTAGTGGAGTGGAACAAGCAGTTCGTCATCTTCCTCAAGAAGCAGCGGATGACGTAAGGCTTGCTACTAGCCGGATTTTAGCGACATCCAAGCCGCCGAAGTCAAACATCATCAGAGAGGGGAGACAAGGACTAAAATTGTTGCAGAAGGATGAAGATCTAGTAGTTTTACCTGCTGACAAGGGGAACGCCACGATAATCCACAATGCTACAGATTACCACAAGAAAGTTGGATTATTACTGGAGGACAGCACATACCGGATTCTCAGACGGGATCCCACATCGGCGCTCAGCAGGAAGACAAGGGAGCTACTAAAAAACTCTGGCCTCTCCGACGAGCTGGTGAAGAACTTACGGCCGAGAGCACCTAGGCCACCAAGACTGTACGGTTTGCCAAAGGTTCATAAGGAGAACGTCCCGTTGAGACCGATTGTTAGCGCTATTGGCTCTCCTACGTACAAGCTTGCAAAGCACTTAACTAAATTGTTGGCGCCTATAGTTGGTCACTGTCCAAATCATATTAAAAATTCAAAAATGTTTGTTGATATCACAAAACAGATGAAGATAGGCCCAAGTGATATCATGGTCAGCCTCGACGTGGTTTCTATGTTCACCAAAGTACCTGTGGATGACACATTACAACTGTTGGCTGCTCATTTCTCCACAGAAATTTTGAAGTTGTTCCGGCATACTTTGACGACCACTTATTTTTTATACAGTGGTAATTATTATGAAATGACGGATGGAACAGCCATGGGTTCGCCACTGTCACCAGCAATAGCGAATTTTTTCATGGAGGACTTCGAAGAACGAGCCCTGAGCAGTGCTCACCTCCGCCCATCATGCTTCTACAGATATGTCGACGATACTTTTTTAATCTGGCCACACGGCAGCGACACGCTGCAGCAGTTCGTCGAACACCTGAATGGTGTACATCCAAACATAAAATTTACATTGGAGGTAGAGAAGGAAGGGAAGTTACCTTTTCTAGATGTGTTGGTAGAGCGAAAGTCGGATGGACGACTGGGCCATTCTGTGTACAGGAAGCCAACCCATACAGACTTATATCTGCATAGCCATAGCTTCCATCATCCGTCTCAGAAGAGAGCTATGCTGAATACTTTAGTACACAGAGCCAGGACTATTTCCGACAAGGACCACCTCGGTCCCGAGATTAACCATTTGACGACTGTTTTCAAGAGGAATGGTTATTCTGCCGGTGAAATTAAATCAGTATTGTCCAAGAAAGTAAGACACGATGCCGGCCACATACAAGAAGAGGACCAACATAAAGCGCGGCTTCCTTTTTGCGGTGCTACAACGAGCAAGATAGCCAGAGTCCTGAAGAGGCAAGGAATAAAACCAGTTTTCCGACCACCTAGGAAAATTAAGGAAATGTTGAGACCAGTCAAAGATAGTCTCGGCTTAAGAGTGCCGGGAATTTACACTATTCCTTGCGAATGCGGCAAGAATTACGTGGGCCAGTCTGTAAGAACCGTTGCCGACCGCTGCATCGAGCACCAACGCCACCTGAAATACAGATATTTGGAAAAATCAGCGGTGGCTGAACATAGCCTGCTTAACAAGCATAAGATTTTATTTGAAGAAACCAGAGTAATAGCCCACGCATCGAATTACTGGGACTCTGTGATTCGGGAAGCAGTCGAAATTAGACTTAGCGATAATAACTTTAATAGAGACAACGGCTATGCACTTAGCAATACTTGGAAGAGTGCACTGGACAAAGAAAAATCGCAGAGAAAAACTTCTCGCACTTTACTTCGTGATTAAAGGGATGGCGCTGCAAGCAACGCAGTATAGCAACTACATCTATGGAAGTAGAGGGCACCACTTCACTTCGCGCCATATCGCTGACGTATTCCAGCCAATCAGAAACCGTCCTTTGCATATAAAAGTGGGAACCTCGCTAGTTCACGACAGTCAGTTTTAGCCCTGACGACGACCATGGAGGTAGTGGTCGAAAGCTTGGAGTTTTATCCTGAATTGACGCGGCATGTACACCGAGAGATTTTTACTCTAGTGGAGCATTGAATTCCACACTGTAACATCACCAGCTCTTCGTCCACGAGCGTTTTCACGACAGATAAAAGGGCACTTTAGGGTGCCTTTATACTGCCAACTTGCTGCTCGATGTGATGTTCTACGGACAATGATACCACGCTGCTTTGTGTCTCGTACCATGACCATTGCTGTACGTCCTTCAGGTAGAGCTATGTTTGGCTATTTCAAGTTCACTCCAGTAGTGCTCTGTTTGACTCTGCTAGGTACACTGTGTGATGAAACGTATGCAGACACCTGACTGTAATTGACATACAAGTTCATGGCGCCCTCCATCAATAATTCTGGAACTGAATATGGTGGTGGCCCACCCTTATCGTTGATGACAGCTTCCAATCTCGCAGGCATACGTTCAGTCAGGTGTTGTAACGTTTCATGGGGAAGAGGCATCCCATTCCTCACGGAGTGTTGCACTGGGGAGAGGTATCGATGTCGGTCGGCGAGGCCTGGCACGAAATCGGCGTGCCAAAACATCACAGAGGTGTTCTATAGGATTCAGGTGAAGACTCTGGGCAGGCCCGTCCATTACGGGTATGTTATTGTCGTGTATCCACTCCGGCACAGGCCGTGCATTATGAACAGGTGTTCGATCGTTTTGAAAGATGCAATCACCATTCCCGAATTGCTCTTCAACAGTTGGAAGCACGAAGGTGCTTAAAACATCAATGTAGGCCTGTGCTGTGATAGTGCCACGCAAAACAAGAAGGGGTGCAAGCCCCATCCATGGAAAACACGATCACACCCTAACAGCACCGTCTCCGAATTTTACTGTCGGCACTACACATGCTGGCAGATGACGTTCACCGGACATTCGCCTTATCAACACCCAGCCATCGGATCGCCACATTGTGTACCGTGATTCGTTTTTCCATTGTTCAACCGTACGATGTTTACGCTCCTTACAACACGCGAAGCTTCGTTTGGCATTTACAGGTTTGATGTGTGGCTTACGAGCAGCCCCTCCACCATGAAAGCCAAGTGTTCTCACCTCCCGCCTAACTGTCATGGTACTTGCAATGGATCCTGATGCAGTTTGGAATTCCTGTGTGATGGTCTGGATAGATATCATCCTATTACACATTACTACCCCCTTCAAGTGTCGGCGGTCTCTGTCAGTCAGCAGCTGAGGTCGGCCTGTATGCTTTTGTGCTGTACGTGTACCTTCACGTTTTCACTCCACTTTTACATCGGAAACAGTGGACCTAGTGATCTATAGGAATGTGGAAATCTCGCGTACAGAGGTATGACGCAAGCGATACCCAATCACCTGACAACGTTCGAAGTCCGTGAGTTCGGCGGAGCGCCGCATTCTACTTTCTCACGATATAGAATGACTACTGAGGTCACTGATATGGAGTATCTGACAGGTGGTTGTACAATGCATATAGTATGAAAAACGTATGTTTTTGGGGGTGTCTGGATACTTTTGGTCACATAGCGTATGTGAACAGCTGCTGGATAGTTACTCCCAGCTAGCAGCGAGGTTGCAGCGTAAACGAACAAAATGAACATGGCTCCCGGATAGCAGCGTTGTGCCAAGCAGTGAGTCTGCGGCATAAACGTTCCTTTAAACACAGGCGTGGTGGCTGGTTAATTGCTCCAGGTGCTGGCAGGCACGTGATCGTCTGAAGTTAAACAGATCCGTCACTGCAATGGCTCCTGTAAGATTTGTACTCGACGGGTGCCTACGCTGGCGCCGTGAGTTTTGGTGGATCCATCCTTAACGTAGTGGCGAATGTTCAAACCTATGTCAGTCGATGCGTTTGTTTACATTGGTGTTTCGCCGGCCTGTGTTGTAATTTCGGCGGCAGACCAATAAATGCCTGACGTTAAGGTTGTGGCTTTGAGCCGTGGCGGTCAGACCGCATCGTTGAAATGCTCTTTATTGTACAGTGTCGATTACACTGAATGCTACATTGTCTCAACGGCAACCGGTCTGCCGCACCTGCCAAGGAGTCCCAGGTCACAGGTTAGCCGTAGCAGCGCACGGCAACGACTTTCTCATTTAACTGTTGTGCCCTCACAGTAGAGATGGCAGTTATTGCTCGAACAACCGGTTTTCGGTTGTATAGTTTTTTCCATCTCCAAGTAAACCTGACTGTTAAAACCATTCAAAATACCCGGTTTTTGAGAGAACCAACTGTCAGTTTCTTATGGCTACTATTCTCAGCAATAAAGGAAGAAAGGAACAGAGATTGAGAAAGTGTTACACTCCCTCAGGCTTTTGTATTATATATTTCAAAAATTCATAGTATGAAAATATCAGATAAAGCAGGTAAACAGAAGCAAACTTAAAGTAATGAGGGTTGAATATTACAAAAAAATTGACTAATAATCTTCAGCTGATTCTATCTTTTTTCTTTTTACTCTCTGCTTGAAAATTATGTAATAAAATGTAACACCACTATTTGGGCATTACGAATAGTAAATGCTCAAGGATGAAAGTTAAAATTTGAGAAGTCCGTTTTTCTTATTAAGTTGTCCATTTCCAAGGGGCACAAGCAGGTAAAGGCGTACTCTCCAGGCACAGCCAATAGATCAGCTACTTTCTATTTTTATTGTAAGCTACGAATGAATTGGTAAGTTTTAATTTATTACTATTGTCACAACCTCCTTTATCTTTTTTTTACTACTAATCAGATTGACGTCGATCCGCGGTTCGAATATACCCACTGCTTAAATTTTGCATGAAACTCACCAGCAATGGGGTACGAAGACCTCAGGTATAAGAAGTCACCCTTGTCCTGCCAACGACCTTGTCAAAGAGGACAGAGGATCGGACAGAGGATCAGGGCATACTCTTGCACTTTGGATGGAAAACTGTCCCTAAAAGATGGAAGAATCAGCAATGGTCAACTGCATGAGGATGCAGAAGGTAACGGAAACCACATAATGTGTCTCCACAGGAGATGTGACCTCTAACTGAAAAAGTGTATTGGTGATCTCTCCACTGGCATAAGATTGTGGACTAGTCCCCCATTCGGATATACGGGATGGAACTTCCGGAGGAACTGGGGGGGGGGGGGGGCGGGTGGGAGGAGTGGAGATGAACATGAGAAAAAGACCGATTAACGATCGATAAAGTAACGATCTACCAGTCGGAGTGTGGAACGTCAGAAGTTTGAGCTTGGTAGGGAAGCTAGAAAAACTGAAAAGAGAAATATTGTGATTCAGTCTAGATGTTGTGGGGTTCAGTGAAGTGAAGTTTACGGAAGACAAGGATTTTGGTGAGTTGATTATAGGGTATTATCAACCACAGCGGAAAATGGTATAACGCGAATATGATTCGTTATGAATAGGAATATATGGCAGAGAGTGAGTTGCAGTGAACGGTTCAGTGATTGGGTTCTTCTCATCGACAGCAAAGAAACACCTGCAATGTTAGCTTAGGTATACATGCCGATGTTGCAAACATCCCAAGGATGAAGGGATAGAGAAAGTGTATGAGGATACTGAACAGGTTATTCAGTAGGTAAAGTTTGATGAAAATGTAATAGCCATTTGGATTGGAATCCGGTTGTAGGTGAAGGAATAAAAGAAAGGGTTACGAGAGAACAAAGGCTTGGCAGTAGGAACGAAAGAGTAGAAAAACTAGTTGAGTTCTGAATTAAGTTTTAGCTAGTGACAGTGAAAACTGTGTTCAATAATCACAAGAGGAGGAGGTGCATTTGGAAAGGGCCGGAGATATGGGAAGATTTCAGTTAGATTTCATCAAGATTAAGCAGATATTTCGAAATCGGATAATGGATTGTAAGGTTTACCCAGGAGATGATAGAGGCTCAGATCGTAATTTAGTAACAGTATGTAAGGAAGAGGGATACGGAAATACCAAAAAAAAAAAAAGTGAAGAGATACTTTTGAAGTTCACGAAGGCTATAGATACTGCAATAGTAGGCAGTTCAGTTGAAGAGGAATGAACGTCTCTAAAAAGGACCATCAAAAACGTTGGACAGAAAGTCATAGGTACAAGGTAGGTGACTGCGAAGAAACCCTGGATAACAGAAGAATTACCTGTTGATCGAAGAAAGAAGTACAAAAACTTTTATGGAAATTCCGGAACACAGAAATACAAGTTACGTGGGAACGAAATAAATGGGAAGTGCAGGGAAACCAAGGCGAAATGGCAGTACGAAAACAGTGAAGAAATCTAAAATGTAATGTTTCTCGGAAGGATGAAGTCAGCATATAGAAAAGTCACTACAACCTCCGGTGAAATTTAAAGCAGAAGAATGGAAAAGTAAATTGAGAATCAGGCAAGTGCCGCGGAGCGCTCCCTGCTACAGGGAGCCGTGTCGCTCGCTGTGACCAGTCAAGTGGGCCGGCACTGGCTGAGGCCGGTAATTAGTAGTTTCATTTCTTGGATATTGTTGTCTGTCTGTTATGCTGATGTCCGTGGAATTCCTTCCCGATCAATATTACCCTTATTGGATGGCCTTGGCCTAATTGTTAGCACCAGTTTACTACAGCTGGACGAGACGTTGCATTGGCGTGTTTCTGTGGTCTCCTGCAATGCCGATAACCCGGAACGTAGCACTGCTAAGCGGATCATCGCCCGAGTTCCGCAGGCGCACTGGCCGAAGGCAGCCGAACTTCGCGTCTAGCAGTCATCCACCACGCGGATATTATAGCCCTTGCCCGGCGAGCGACAGGCACTTCCGTCTCCACCAGCAGAAGAACGCCACCACCATGCCAGCCGGACTCGGCGATGGTACCTGGAACAACCGCACATCGCTACCCACTGCTCCGGCCGTGGACTGTGATGCTGGAACTCCTTGTCTCGCTCTTGAGAAGGGACTTTAATTTTCTGCGTGCTGTTGACGTCCAAAAATAAATTCGTTTTTGTTTGCAAGAGAAGTTTTCAGAACATAGTCTCACGCCAAGATTTATTTATGTTTCCTGAGAATTTTAACTTGTCAAAGAAGTTACTCCTGTATTTTCAAGAAGAACTTTTCTTATTTGTTTTGAACTGCTAACGGGTCACAGAACTTACGTTTGTGAACATAAACTAATTGTACCATAAACTGATTTGTCAGTGTTATCACAGCCTTACTGGGGCCGGCACGTGGCCTACTCCTCTCGAATAGCACCAAGGTGACCTCCAAGCGCAACGGATCATCATCAACACTTCCATATACCCTCACTCCAGGAGACAGTGCACAGTAGTCTTACCTGAGACGACGTGTGTAATTTTCACTCTGAAGTCCCCTTGTATCATTGGCACGTTCAGACGGTGTAAATGATTCCTACTTACTCTGCGTTCCCAGACTACGATAATTTACCACTTGCATTTAAGTACATTACATCTCAAACATTCGTTAGACCGCTGTAGTTTCTCTTATGCCACGGTTACCAACATTTACAGCGGCGTCTTTAGCAGCAATGCTAGACAAATATTTCATATCTAGACATACCGTGTAGAGAGATGTGTTGAAATGTCACATGAACCCATCAGTGGTGTGCTTAGTAACGCGGTAGTTCCGTCACGTAATGGCGAGATGCCACAACATATTCAGCACGTCGCAACATTAACAGCAACAGACCTGAACTCGCTGAATTGACAACGAGAGTGACAAGAAGGACTTCAGGATCAGCGACATAAAACAGAGCAAAAAAATACTTCGTATCGACGTTACTCAAGAAGATACCACAATAATAGTTTGCAAGTACAAAAGGGCCAACTTCTATTCAGCTAATTATTACAGTGATATTATTCCCTTTGCTGAAAGTAAAGACAAGAACATAGGTTAGAAATCGTGGATCTTGGTAAGATTGTCAGGCTAGATGTGTATTGAATTCAAACACAGAATTAACGATACGGCTGCACGGAGAAACCGTGTGAGTTTCGAGACAGAGTCGGTAACAGCTGTTGATGCCTTGCTTCAATTTTTTTTATTTTAAACCAAGTATTTTACTACTGAAAAGATGTTATAAATTACACAAAAGGACCAATAAAAGAGAGTAAATCTATATGTTAATAAAATAATTGTATATATATGTATATAGCTATGTATAAATGTTGTACATCTCCTAATAAACAATGGATAGATTTTAACCAAACTTGCTGCACGTATTACTATCTGGAACGAAGAGCTGTACGATTAACAAACACCCAACTCTGACAGGAATGACGGTGGGGATGAAAATGAGGCTACGTAGAGGAATAACTCAGAATCATCTGCAGCAATTACAATCAAATTTTGTTCATGCAAGACAGGATGATTGAATTATATCTGACGGAAACTTCACAAGCCAAGATTAAAATAAAATTATTGCATGGCTGGTTTCGAAAATCGGACTTAATGCATCGAATTTTTTTACAACTTGTTGTCCAACAGTTTTGCAAGGCCCTTCACACTCCGACTACCATGAACGTGTATAGTGATCTTAGATCGAAAGGAACGGAAACGCCTTTCACAGATGATTCATATTCAAACATGGTAATTTTTTCAGACGTAATCTTATCTCTGATATCGAAAAATCAAATTAAGTGAGGGTGGCGGCTTGAAATGAAATGTGTTCTTATAACTTGTGTGCAAAACTTAAGGAAGCAAGTAACTTTCTCATGATTGATTACTGCCAAGTAACTTGGGCCCCACATGGAAAGAAATACTATGGTACAGTAGAGAAGATAACGGAAGGAAATACGCAATGAGATGGACACGGACGACACTTACACTCAAAGACAACAATCACACTGAAGCCTCCGAGATTCATTATGAAATGATGTCCCTACGCTGTCGACGGGCGTTGATATACATCAACGGTGACAGTTGAAAATGTGTACTCCGACCAGGACTCGAACCCGGGATCTCCTGCTTAAATGGCAGACGTTTTATCCATCTAAGCCACCAAGGGCACAGAGGATAGTGCATGTCTGAAAGAACAGATACCATCTTCATAGAGATTCATTATGGTCCGCTGGAGATTACAAAAGATGGGACGTCGTTAGTAAGAGATTACGATCAAGACGGACGGCTATGCATACTATGTAACGTGTTCCTTTGCTGGCTACAAAGTTGCTAAGGAATTCTTGTGGCAGCGCATTCCATTCCTCCACATTGCGGTTGACAACTGCTCGATAGCCATTGATGCACGAGGACGTGCTAAAATACGTCCTCCAAATGCAACCCACAAGCACTCGATGGGATTTGAGTCGAGGGAACGTGTAGGCCAAGCCTTACACTGAATATCATCTCATTCCAAGAGCTGCTCCATCTGCGACGTTCGATGCGGTCGCACATTTCCATTCATAAAAGTGAAGACGCGGCCGAATGCACCCCTGAAAAGTCGTATGGGCGGGTGGGGTTGGGGAGGTGGGGGGGAGGTACAGTGTCGCAATAACGTTGACCGGTGGGTCCAGCGTGTTCAAAGATATGGAACTCAGCTCGGCCTTACGTTTTCCCAAACCATAACACCTGGACCACGAAAATGACCATGTTCCACAGTGCTCCTGGATGCAATGTGTGTTTAATCTCTCGCTATATGGGGACACGTATTGCACGTTGTCCAACATGCGTGGGCGCTCTGACCTCGAAATCTTCGAACGCGGTACACTCATCGGTCAACGTAATACTATACTGTTTCCCATGTGCGTCATTCCAGATGTTCGTTCGGCCCTGACACCATTTTTATCGATGACAATGCCTCGAACAACACATGTGGAGGATCTCTCGAAACGAGAAGACATTCGATGAATGGACTGGCCTGCCGTTCTCCCTACTTAAATGGCATCGAGAACATGTGGGATGCGATGGGGAGGCATGAACCAACGGCCCTCTAGCTCTTGTCAGTGGCGCTGGTAGAGGAATAAAATGCACTACCGCAAGAATTCCTTACTAATATTGTGGCCAGCCTGAGGGTGCGTTGTAGAGATTGGATTGCAATCCGTGATAATCTCACACCGTATGTAAGAACCTGAAGAACTACGTCTCGCCTATTTTAATGAACAGGGAACCATCACGAATCGCAGTGACTGCAATGTAATTATTGTTTTTGAATAAAAGTGACATTTCTGTTCAACCCGTTGGGTATTTCTGTCAGTAACCTTCTATACTACACTGTAGCAATTCTATGTATGATCTAAGTTTAATCGTAGAATGTTACTTGGCAGTGACACCTCATAAGAAAGTTACTTTCGCGCGTAAGTTATGCACAGCATTTTATATGTGACTTACGGTTGCGCTACCGTAACTGCGTTAACTGAAACGATGCGAAGTTATTGCAGTTAACCTGCTTACTGAAATTAGAAACGTGAGTGAAGGAAAGAACAGAAAACTGTTACTGGTTTGTGTTTAACGTTCAGTTCATAGCGGCTGGTGCAGTTTCATTGTATCCAAAGGCTTCGGTGACCTGTATAAGGGTGCCTACCATATGTTTTAGTATGTTACAGTTGTTTGTGGTAAAGACCAAATTGCGCCAGAGCAACACGAAATGCGTATATTGTTGAGGACCTCACAAAATCTATACTCGTTGGCAGCCAAGCTATCAGTTTGCGTTGATTGCATCAGCAGTCACAATGATACTGTCCGAATCTGTCAAGTATTCACGGAACACTGGACTTCGCACCCGCATAGTAATAGTATCTTGTGAGAAACAACAATCATAATTGTGAACAGATCTGAAGAGTGTATAGTTATTTCTGCAACAAACGTGAGGCAAGACCCCCTACAAAACATACACCACATCAGCAACGGCTCGACTGCTGGCACCAGCGGCTGACCGTAACTGGACTACGCCGGACATCAGTGGAACAGTCGTCTCTGGCGGCTACAGCTTCGCAGTCGCCACGTCCCGAAGTCGACTAGTTCAATCGGCCACAGAAGCAGTCACATGTAGTGTATCAAGAACACTGATGACGTCAGGAGGCTGGATTTACGGAACAAATACATAACTCAGCATTATCTCTTTAATATTACCACAACGGCTTTCGAACTGTTTCCGTTAGTATACCGCAGACTAAACCAGCCGAAACTAATTGGTAACTACCCATTTGACATAGTCTTCAACATAATAACGCTATAATTTACGATATTCTGTTACAACATAAAGTTATCTCCTCAACAGGTATCTTTATTGTGTCAGATTTTGACTAAAAAAATTATGTTGACATTAGTTAATTCTAAACGTAGCGTGACAAAATAACCTAGTAGACTCGAGGTCACACAAAACAAAGTCTTCGACATTGTTTTTCTGCAGAATGGCTGTATTTGTACTATCATTGAGGCATGGGTGAAGCCAAATGAAATTTTCAGATTTCCGAGTTATTTTGCAGCCACAGAAACTTAGAATATGGCTATGGTGGCGCATTGTTATTAGTAGCAGAACCTATTCACTTTTCAGTAAGTATCTACTATTAACAAACGAGATACATTGCATATGGGAGATGAGGCTCAAGAAACTCTGTCTTAAGTCATTTTAGAAAATAAATCGTCCATCCACATATCAGAAACGTAAATGAACAGGCACGATTTTCTGTAAGCAAGTTGTTTTCATTTTGAATTTCAGTATATCGCATTATCCCCCACTCTTTTAGCTACAAAACGTTATTTTTCTCCGTCGAATGTGACAGCCTTACTTCATTTTACTTGGAAGAACTGCATGCCCGCATGGTACTACTCTAATGGTCGACGTCGGAGCCAACGTGTAGTTCCATCAAAAACGTCCCCATCACCGACTAACTTTTTCCCGCTGAATGCATCCTTCATTGGGCTAAACTACTACTCGATATCTGGTCTGTAGGATGGATCAGGAAGAAGAGTCCATGGATGTTTTGTGAGCTCCTCTCAGGTGCAGACTTTCGTGAGGACTTCCTTTGTCATGGTGAAAGAGTAGTTAATTCACATTTTTAGGCGACGAACACGCTAAAGTCGTTTCAATTTCCCAAGGGGGTCACAGTTCATTTGAGAGTTGACCGTTGCTCCATGACGGAGGATGTCAAACAGAATAATCCCTTCAGTGTCCCAGAAGACCCTTGCCATAACCTTACCGGCTGAGCGTGCGGCTTTGAACCCTTTCTTCGTAGGAGAAGTGGTGTGGCTCCACTTCGTGTATTGCCTTTAGGTTCCTGTCGGAGTGATGAAGCCATGTTTCAATGCCTGTGAGGTTGTTTGACAAAAAATTGTCACGATTAGCATTGTAACGTGCAAGCAACTCCCCACAGATGGTCCTTCATTGCTCGTTTTAATCTTCTGTTAGGCGGCGAGGAACTGAGAGGGCAGACACCGTTGAGTACCCTAACTAGTGGACGAGTGTGTCAGCAGTACCAAAAGAGATGTCCAGTTGTGCAGAGAGGTGTTTGATTGTGATCCGACCATCACCTCGAACGACACTGTCTGCACGTTCCAGCATTGTGAGAGTCACAGCTGTGTGCGGTCTACGGGCGATCGTACTGGTTTTCACGACGTTATTACAATGATGACATACGCCTTGCGCAACGATTCATCTTACTTTTGTTCAGTGCCAGGTCTCCATAGACAATCATCAAGTGCCTGTGAATATCTGTGACGCACTGGTTTTCCTAGTAAGAGAAACGCAAAGACAGCTCTCTGCGTGGATCACACCTCCGTTACAGATGTCATTTTGAAAGTTCTGCACGGTGGCGCCGCCAATCGAAACTTCATGAAACTAAAGACGCTGAAACAGGAATATTTCATGATGTCCTAGAACAAGTACTGCATTTATTCAGTAGAAACTGGATGAGAAAGAAATGTGTTGCGTTAGTTACAGAACGTCCCTCGTACATTGTACATTCCGAAATTAGGTGATAGCAACGGCCACTATTAACAGTGGGTTGCAGAAATTAGGGTAATTTAATAGGAGTGCTAGAGATTTAATAAAACATCAAGGTTTTAAATAATGGGTGATCAAGAAGGCTAGGAACATCAAATGAAGACCCAGTGACTGTACGAGGGTCAGTCAAAAAGTAATGCCTCCTATTTTTTTTTCTACGTTTAATTGTCAGGAAATTTAAATGCAATTACATAGGTTGAAAACCACAACATTGAGGATCATTTTGTCATTTTTCAATGTAATCTCCGCCCATCTCTACAGTTTTGGTCCATCTTTGAACAAGGGCATGTATCCCAGCATGGTAAAAATCACAGCTCTGCTTCCTAAGCCATTGACGCACGGATGTTTTGACGGCCTCCTCATCTTCAAAATGAATCCCACGATGAGCTTCTTTTAGTGGCCCGAACAGTTGGAAGTCTGATGGTGCCAGGTCAGGGCTGTATGGGGGATGAGGCAGAACTTCCCATCCAATTTTGACAATCTCGTCAGAGGTGTGACGACTGGTGTGTGGTCTTGCATTGTCATGCAAAAGAAGAACATCTGCCATTGATTTTGTTGGGCGAACTCGCTGAAGACGTGCTTTAAGTTTTTTGAGGGTTGTGACGTATTGAACAGAATTTATTGTGCATCCCTGCTCCACAAAATCAACCAGAATCACACCCTCTGTATCCCAGAAAACTGTTGCCATAACTTTCCCTGCCGATCGCACAGTTTTGAATTTTTTCTTCCTCGGCGAGCTTGTGTGACGCCACTCCATTGACTGCCTCTTTGATTCGGGTTCAAAAAAATGCACCCATGTTTCGTCCCCGGTCACAATTTTTTTCAGAAACTCATCTCCCTCCAAACGGAAGCGCTGCAAGTGTTGGGAGGCTATTGTTTTCCTTGCCTCTTTATTCTGATCGGTTAACATTCTTGGAACCCACCGTGCACAAACTTTTGAGTACCCCAATTGTTTAATAATCGTGATCACACTGCCTTTACTAAGAGAAATGCGACACACTTCATCTGCAGTCACCCGACGGTCACCACGAATGATGTCATCAACTTGCTGAATGTTGTGTGGAGTCACTGCACTCACCGGCCTGCCGCTCCGCTTTTCGTCAGTCAACGGTGTTTGCCCTTCAGCTTCCTTACAACGACGAACCCATCGTCTAACAGTGCTGACATCCACTGTCACAACACCATACACCTTCTTCAGTCTTTCATGAATGCGTATGGGCGTTTCACCTTCTGCATTCAAGAATTCAATCACACAACGCTGTCTCAAACGAACATCGATGTCGGCCATCTTACAAACTTCTGCTGTGCTGCCACCTGTTGACACAGAAAGTTACTACTGCAGTGGATTGCAGAAGAAGGTTTGAGGAATGGCGCCAAATTCAAATTTTTCACTTAACTTAATTTCTTTAAGTAGAAAAAAAAATGGGAGGCATTACTTTTTGACCGACCCTCGTAGAATTGTACGTTGGATCCCCTGAAATCTTATCTCAAATAATGTGCAAAGCTGTAAGTGAATAATTACGTTCAGATTGGAATAAAATCAAAATTACAATCAACGAAGAGGTCAAAGGAACAAAATGGAAGGCATAGAAAACAAAGCCAGTTTGAGCCAATTCAGAAATATTCTTGGGGAAAACAACAGGAACTATTAAATGCAGTTGGAAATTCCAGGGGAGTTCTAGGAACTTTAACATCGCTTACTAATGCTTTACAAACTTCAAAAATTCGGTTCTAATACGCTAACAATAAAACAAAACAAAAAAATGTAATAAATGCGCATTGTGTCGTTGCCATTTACAGAGCAGAGAAAAAGAGTTACGCCAGAGTCATATCGACGTACTTCATTATTATCGCGTTCGACGCATCTGTAGGTCGATACATACGGCTGAGTGCGTTTCACCACGCCGTTGATTAAAAACATGAGATCTCGCGCACTGCAGTAGACCGTAACGACAAGTAACCGTGGCGCCAACACGCAGACATTACGTGACTTACTCCGCTTTTTACATTTAGTAGCAATAAAGAAGAGTTGAAAGCAATAATAGCCTAAGTGAGGCCACATTGATAAGTATAGCTTAAAATTCTCATATTTTATATTACGTGTAAAAACCTTCAAACCTTCAAAATTTCAACATCGGGCACGGTCTTTGTTTATTACGTTCCTCTTCTATGTAATAGCGCCAAATTACATCAGATTTCTGTACCAAGGGTTAAATTATAAAATTATAATGAGTTCTCGGAGTTTTCTCGTCTGTTATAGTCGGAAACGCAAGTAGAAGACTACAAATTTGTCCCCCCGCCCCCCCCCCCCCACCTACTTCACTTGTAACACAGCGTCTGGCTTTGACAACAGCTTCATTTGCCCAGGAAGACAGTACGCAAATCAGTTCAGGAATGCGACTTCCAATTCAAGCCACACATTGATGATTAGATTCTGCAGGGCGACTATACTGCCCGGATACTGACTTATGCGTTTCGACTGCTCTTTCAAATTTTGCACGGCAGTTTCTGCACGATTACCGTTGGACGGTTCAGCGGGACAGTCGCTGTGTGACAGGATTCCTGAGTGTTCATCAAACGAGGAACGTACACGTGCAGCCATATGCACACGGTTGTGGTCGCATTAGAAGGCGTTTGAATAAACAGCAAGCTCATTCTGAAGATGTACAATAAATACTGCAACAGTAGGTCACCAAGAATGTTCATATTGAGCCGTGGCGCCATTGAATTAGAAGGCTGTTCCGTCTGGCGCCACTGGCTCAGGTGTAGTATCGACTGCCCCTCTTGCGTCCCCATTGCCAGTATCTATGGGGAAGAGTTGGTATCTGTGAGTTGTGTCCTTAGAAGGTCTTTGCTTGCCGATATATATGCGGGGTTCACTGGCTCAGGAGTGAGGCCCGAAATTTGGGGATTGGTGGTAGCGTCGTGATAATAGGTGGTCACGAGTTCCGAGCGGATGAAGCCACGAACTGCGCAAAAAGGTCCTGAGCAGAGAAGAGATACTGGCCTACTTCACCGCGGTCAGCGTCGACTACAAGCAGCAGGCTTACTTCCCGTCAGTTGGTTGGCAAAATTCGTGTCGGACGACCGCTGTGACCTGACTGCCCTCTTCTACTTGGCTTTCATCAGCACCACTTTAACCGCTGCGACGCAGCTTGGAACCAAGGAACTGCTTGGTGACAAAGGGATTTGGGGGGCGGGAGGGGGGGTGAAGAGCAATCTGTAATCCTCGTGGTGATTTGTTCCATTGAGTACGTGCCCACTGTATTATTTTCTGGTTTGCACCCGACCCTCAGAATTATATTCGGTCGGCTCTTTGGTCGTAAATATAGGCAGTGGTATCGTACTAAGACACTAGTTTGAAAATTTGTCCCGTTAGTATAGTGCCTTTCCTTTCTGGTTTGTACCCGATCATTAATGTTCTAATTAATCAGCTCTTGGTCGTAAATACAGCCGGACCAATTGTACCAAGGCACAGGTTGCCGTTAAACAGTTCAATTCTTTGCTCTATTAAGCTGTTCGTTTCCGTGTTTGAAAGACCGGGTCATCATTTGTGTATTTTAGCTGCATCTTGTGATTCCGTTGAATCAGTTCTCTTGCAGTAAGTGATGTTTTATGAAGTTCCTTCAGAGCGGTCTTAATAACTGATAATCAGTTTGACCTTGAAAATATTAACAGCTAACTGTCGCCAGGGCATTACTCAATCGTCAGAAGGGACTGGTTGGGGTCTGTGTCGCCTTGGTTGCCGATTTAAATTAAGAGGTTGGTTGCTTTGAAGTAAGTATTATCATTGTTAAATTATTTGCTAATCTGTTTAACATTCAAGCACAGGTGCGCATCTTAACCCCGAACCTTTCGACATTGTTGTTGTTGTTGTTGTTGTTGTTGTTGTTGTTGTCGTGGTGGTCTTTAGTCCTGAAACTGGTTTGATGCAGCTCTCCATGCTACTCTATCCTGTGCAAGCTTCTTGATCTCCCAGTACCTACTGCAGCCTACATCCTTGTGAATCTGCTTAGTGTATTCATCTCTTGGTCTCCCTCTAAGATTTCTACCCTCCACGCTGCCATCCAGTACCAAATTGGTGATCCCTTGATGCTTCAGAACCTTTCGGCATACAGCTTTCAAATTAAAGGTTAAGTCAGTTGTTTTGAATACTTGAATCACTCTTGCGATCAATGGTTGCAGAAGGGCATTTACTGAGAGAGACTGTGTCCAGTGTGGTAGTAAACACCGCCGTTTCAATCGATAACGGGCAGCCTGCAGGTCCGGTCGTCTTGTGACCATTGTCATATTGTTTGCTGTTTTGCAGTGGAGCACTTCAGATTTCTTCTCGAAGATTAACAGCTTATTCAACTTACGGGTTTTAGGTCAAAAGAATTTTGCACATTTGTTCATTTTGCTAAAGAAAATTTTATTGTTAAATGCTTCGATTATCTCTAAAACAGTATATATATTGTTAAATAAACAGGCTGTGTGAAAAGAAAGTTATATTGTTAGATCCTCCCTTCTACGTTTTCCTTAATTCCAGCGAGTACCACGTATCACATATAAACGTTCTGGTTTATCTAATGGTAACCTGAATGAGTGTGTCGAATCGATGACACGTAAAACACCCCCAACATCTACCTCCGACCAGAATTACACGCTCCACACACTGCTGGTCGAAAGGTTTCTGGGGATGCAGATGCCCTAGACTCATTACAAGATCTCAGAAGGGCAACACCGCTGCTCACATCGCCCACACGATACGCCTCCAGTAAGCTACTCTCAAGTTCCTGTGTTGTTCCTCCGATTGAAGAGGTGCCGGTGCCGCTGTGACTAATGGCTCGTTGTGAGGTACCCGCCGCCACACGTACATTGTTGCAGTTCCCATAACAATGATTGCTCGTAAATTGGCTGTGATGGACCAATATTCAATGGCAGCAAAAATTCCTGACGTATTTGAAACTGATTGTTATTTCGACCTACGGTATTGCTGGTGCACGCACATTGTGTGCCACTACCAACAATATTTCATCGGAGGTTGAAGATACCGCTTCAGTTGTTTCGGGCTCTTATAAGCCCGTCTTCAGGTGTCGTAACTTGGTGCTGTGACTCCCGAGCGCCGCGGTGGACGTGTACTAGGCGCGGTGTGCTACCTACGAGCACATAACGTGGACACATTTCAGCCCCAAAAACCAATAGAGACAGTTCTTTTTATAACAATATCTTGCATTTCTAGACTTAGAGAAAGCTTTTGACAATGTTGACAGGAATACTCTCTTTCAAATTCTAAAGGTGGCAGGGGTAAAATACAGGGAGCGAAAGGCTATTTACAATTTGTACAGAAACCAGATGGCAGTTATAAGAGTCGAGGGGCATGAAAGGGAGACAGAGTTGTAGCCTCTCCCCGATGTTATTCAATCTGTATATTGAGCAAGCAGTAAAGGAAACAAAAGAGAAATTCGGAGTAGGTATTAAAATCCATGGAGAAGACATAAAAACTTTGAGGTTAGCCGATGACATTGTAATTCTATCAGAGACAGCAAAGGACTTGCAAGATCAGTTGAACGGAATGGACAGTGTCTTGAAGAGAGGATATAAGATGAACATCAACAAAAGCAAAACGAGGATAATGGAATGTTGTCGAATTAAGTCAGGTGATGCTGAGGGAATCAGATTACGAAATGAGACACTTAAAGTAGTAAAGGAGTTTTGCTATTTGGGGAGCAAAATAACCGATGATGGTCGAAGTAGAGAGGATATAAAATGTAGACTGGCAATGGCAAGGGTAGTGTTTCTGAAGAAGAGAAATTTGTTAACATCGAGTACAGATTTAAGTGTCAGGAAAACGTTTCTGAAAGTATTTGTATGGAGTGTAGCCATGTATGGAAGTGAAACGTGGACGATAAATAGTTTGGACAAGAAGAGAATAGAAGATTTCGAAATGTGGTGCTACAGAAGAATGCTGAAGATTAGATGGGTAGATCACGTAACTAATGATGAAGTATTGAATAGAATTGGGGAAAAGAGGAGTTTTTGGCACAACTTGACAAAAAGAAAGGACCGGTTAGTAGGACATGTTCTGAGGCATCAAGGGATCACCAATTTAGCATTGGAGGTCAGCGTGGAGGGTAAAAATCGTAGAGGGAGACCAAGAGATGAATACATTAAGCAGATTCAGAAGGATGTAGGTTGCAGTAAGTACTGGGAGACGAAGAAGCTTGCACAGGATATGGTAGCATGGAGAGCTGCATCAAAACAGTCTCAGGACTGAAGACCACAACAACAACAATATCTTCATTTCAACATAATTTACGATTTTTAATCTGGATACATGGTCTAGCTGCCATTTGTATGATGGTTCATCAGATACCCGAAATTTCATTTGGCTGGAGTCAGCCCGAACAAACACCGTTTATCGCGCTTTTCACGTTATGACCACTGTCGACAGAGTGCACTGGTATGTTTCCTTTTACAAACGAATTCTGAAGAAAAATTTAACCCATTCGATAGAGCTGTCCCACATTAGTCTAGTGCGATATTCGTTGCATCGACATGATTCAAGAGGGACCGTAAAACACGAATAATAACCAGTAAGTACTCCAGCAAAGATTGCCCAGCGCTACTGCTGAGCAGTAGCACTCAGCGCCGGCCAGAGCGGTGGTATCGCAGCTGAGGTAGTGGTTACTCTTCGTATTATACTCTTCTTATTAATGGACATCAGTAAAACTAATGGAGCAATAAAGTAATTTTGGATGGCTCTAGAGATTGGGACTGTAAAACTCCGCTTTAATATGTGTGTGTGTGTGTGTGTTGAATTCCTAAGGGACCAAACTGCTGAGGTCATCGGTCCCTATACTTACACACTACTTAAACTAACTTATGCTAAGATCAACAACACACACCCATGCCCGAGGGAGGACTCGAACCTCCGGAGGGAGGGGCGCTTTAATATCATTTTCTTTGTATAGGAAACAAGCTGACGACTTCCATCCACACGGAGCGTTGTATTGAATATGTGATAAGTGGTATTTGTTCGGACTGACTCCAGATACCCATTGCGAAAACGAAACTGTAAAGATCAACCGAAACGCCGGACGAAATGCGCCTTACTTCTCACAGGATGGACACCAGTAATTAACGTTCGTATCCTCACAGTAACGATGTAACGGGGACTGTGTTGAGTTACTGTTGTACCCTTCAAACATTCGAAAGGGACAGTTGTTCAAGGGCAACCAGGTCTGATGCAGATTTCATAAATTATAAAACAACGACGGTGTCTTCAAATATTAAATCAGGACAATTTTTACGTATAGAAGACTGCTTTCAATCACTACATCGAGAAAATGATGAGGGAGTAATCTGGGACGGAGCATAAACAGAGGGAAGATTCGTAGGTCTTAACATGCTATCGGTATTAAGTCATCGAAGAGAGAGCTGAAGGAACAAATGGAAAGAAATCAACAGTGTCTGTCACAAAGACAGTATTTGAAATTCGCCATTTAAATATACGCTGGTGATCAATGTACCCGTGATCTAGGGGTAGCTCCTTTGATCAAAACCTCCTCGGTCCCGTGTTCGAAGTCCGCCACCACCATCCGGCATAAGTAGTCACCTTTACTGTGCCAACGGCCTTGTCAAAGAGAGCGGAGGAGCGGACAGATGTGCAGGGCACTCTTTTTTCCTTGGCGTGGGAAAGTGCCCCTAAAGGTAGAAGAATCAGCAACAGTCAACGACATGAGAAGGCAGAAGGCAATGGAAACCACTGCATTAAAGACATATAAAGTGTATCCACAGGACAAGTGGCCTGAATTGAAAAAGTGTAATGATGATCTCTCCTTTGGCAAAAGATTCTGGAATATTCCCCCATTCGTATCTGCGGGAGGGGACTGCTAAGGGAAGGGTGACAATGAGAAAAATATTGAATAATCAACGAAAGGGTAGTGTTCTAAGAGTCAGGGTGTGCAATGTAAGAAGCTTTAATGTGGTAGGTAAGCTAAAAAATCTGAAAACTGAAATGCAAAGGCTCAATCTACATATAGTAGGGGTCAGATAAATGTAATGGAAAGAAGACAAGGATTTATGGCCAGATGAGTGTAGGGTAAAATCAATAAAAATGGTGTAACAGGAGAAGGATTCGTTGTGAAAGGAAAGGCAGGGCTAAGACTGTGCTCCAGTGAACATTCAGTAATAGTCTATGTAAATCCATCATGGACCAAGGACATCAGATGGTTAAGTAATTGTTAATATTAATCGAATCCTCCAACAGCCGTGTAACTAAGATGGTATTTTATTTCATTTTGACGACAAAGAGTTTCGGCTTTCCGCTATGTTCTCTTCAGTCCCCGCATGCATATGGAGCCTGAAGAGGGCATAGTGGAATGCCGAAACTAGTTGTCGTAAAAATAAAATAAAGTAAAATCTTAGTTACACGGCTGTTGGAGAATTTCATTAATATTGACAATTCAGTGATATGGCTGTTCTTGTCAGAATCGACAGCACACCAACACCGGCAACTATAATGCAGGTATACCTGCCGATACAGGAAGTACATGATACTGAAAGGGTAAAACAGTACTATAAAGAGAGATAAAAATCTAATAGTCACAGGGAATGGAATGCAGTTTTGTGGGAAGCAGTAGAAATAAAGGTAACAGCGGAATATTGGCTTCGGACAAGGGATGAGAGAAAGGAAGAGTAGTTGATTTCTGTAATAAATTTCAGCTAGTAATAGCGCATACTCTTTTCAAGAATCACAAGAGGAAGTCGTATACTTGGAAAAGGCCGGGTGATACGGGAAGATTACATCATGCTCAGACACATATTCCGAAATCAGATACAGGCTTGTATGGCGTACCCAAGAACATACATACATTCAGATTATAATGTTGTAGTGATGAAGAGTAGGCTGAAGTTCAAGATGTTAGCAGTCAGGAAGAATAAATATGCAAACAAGTGGGATACAGAAATACTAAGAGATGACGAGATACACTTGAAGATCTTTAAGGCTATAGATACAGCAATAAGGAATAGCTCAGCAGGCCCTACAGTGGAAGAGGACTGGACATCTCTAAGAAGGACAACACGGAAGTTGGAAAGAAAAACATAGGTACAAACAAGGCGACTGCGAAGAAACTATGGGTAACAGAGGAAATACTTCAGTTGGTCGATGAAAGAAAGAAATCAAAAATATTCAGGGAAATTCAGGAACATAGAAATACAAGTTGTTGAGGAATGAAATAAAGGGAAGCTAAGAAGAAATGGCTGTATGAAAAATGTGAAGAAATAGAAAATGAAATGATTGTCGGAAGGAGTGACTCAGCATGACATTAAAACCAAGAGTGCAAAGAGGATTAAATGTTAAATGCAAAGCAGAGAGAAGATAGGTGGAAAGACTACACTGAAAGCCTTTATGAGGAGGAAGATTTGTGAGATGTGATAGAAAAAGAAACAGGAGTCGATTTAGAAGAGATAGGGGATCTAGTATTACAATCAGAATTTGAGTTTTGGTGGACTTAAGATCAAATAAAGCAGAAGGGATGGAGAACATTCCATCAGAATTTCTAAAATCATTTGAATAAGTGGCAACAACACGATTGTTACAGTGTAGAATTTTTGAGTCTATGGACATATCACCCTACTTTTGGAAAAATATTATCCACACAATTCCGAAGACTGCAAGTGCTGAGAAGTGCGGGACTTATCTCACAATCAATAGCTCATGCGTCCAAGTTACTGACATCAATAATATACAGCAGAATGGAAAATAAAACAGTCCTTTCATGAAATATATTCGGTCGGAACTGTTGTGATACATCACTCTACACGGATACTTCGCCAAGTAATTTATTCACTTGCTTACCATGGGACAATTAGAGCCAAAGTCAACCAGGCACACTCCCTATTTTATATGACGCTCATTACGCCACATACATTTTCGAATGTAACGCTTTGAAATAATTATTATAGAATTAGTAAATATAGCTGTAGCTAAATATAGAGTTGTTTCTAAAGAACAGAATAATAAAGAAAGTTTACATTCGGATACAATGAGGACGTGGGCCGTGGAAGCAAGTTAATGGGAAAGAAGAAATGGAGAAGAGGGAGGAAAGGGAAAGAGTTAAGATATAATTAAAGAAAGAACAATTATAAACAGGTTTCACAGATTAAAAGAAAATCGAGGGATAAGTTTATTACAGAAAGGGTTTAAAAGAGAGACACCATAAATTTTAATTTTTAAGAAAAAATGAGTATGGCCGAAGGCATTGATCCAGTTATTTCTCTTTTATTTCTTTAGTTTTTTCACAGGGTATGAAATTTTACGTTGACTGAAATTCCACCTTGTACGAGAAGTGCACGTCAGGAACGGAGGTTAGCGAATGAATCTGCTTTTTGGATTGGTGCATCTGTATCTAGTTTGGTGATAATGATGAGACGACTGATAATGACCTGTCATCAAAGGAACTAAGGGACACAATTACTGAGGTACCGATTCAGTACATGTAGTATATGGATTTTGTTTGGTGCACTTCTTACCATCGCGTGAACACGACTCCACGGCTCACGTATATTGTGCGACAACTGGACTTTTTCTCACACTGTTGCGTAGCTAGTGACTGCTAAGGTACCGTGTTTTACGGACTATAAGACGATATGGACTATAAGAGGCACCTTAATTTTTAAGCAATTTTTAAGAAATAATATTTTCGAAATTTTTATAATTATACTGCAAAGCGAGACTAAAAACTCTTAGTTTATAAACTCGAACTGACATTTAAAATCCATGAAAATCGTCATCTGAAGTTCTTCTTCTTCTTCTTCTTCTTCTTCTTCTTCTTCCTCTTCGTGGTCATCGCTGTCCTCTTTTTAAGTAAGACTGTCTTCACTGTCATCGAGAGCGTTACTTACGACGCACTGGTTGAAATATTGAACAATAACTTCTTGTCTCACTCTAGACCACAACTATTTTATTCGCTGACACACTTCTTTGATAGCTCGTTTTAAAGTTCCCTTCGGGGTGAATTCATGTTAAGTTTCATCCATCATCCATTTGTTTCATTTCTCTCTCATATACACTTTAAATGGATTATTTATTGAAACATCAAACCTTTCCTTCATTCCCGCACTTCGTTAATCCATAATTTATGCTAGATTTGTCAGTCCAACTCTTGTCATGTGCGTGAACAACAAGGTTTCAGAAGCTTTTGGCACTGTTTTGCACTTGAAAATGACCACTGGATTAAGTTTAGTACCGTCGGCTCAACATTAAAGGACCACAGCGTAGTGCATTTTTTCATGTCCACTTTTTTTTTGTTACAGTTTTAGCACCTTTCATGGCAACAGTCCTGTTACTCAGCACATCAAACGTCAGAGGAGTTTCACCCATATTCGCTATTTGGCTTAGTTCCACACTGGTTGTCTTTCGATGTTGAATAATACAGCGATGGAATGATAATATTTTCTCTTCATACTCTTTTGTCGTTTTCCACCAGACAACTCCACCCTTAAAGTGTGTAGAGTTCCACTGTAGAGCTAGTTTATGAGCGTAAATTTGCAACATTTTTATTTAAATTCCAGTGTCATTTTTACGGTGTCCTTGAATCTATTTCGATACGTCATCTTCTAGTTTTGGCCATTTTCACATTTAGTCTTGCTCGTTTCTTTGCAGGTATCCTTTACTAGCCCGCCAATGACGAATGTTTTCTTTTCTATAGGTGGAGGGCCGAAATGCCGCTCAACTGCTCTGTTTACATGTTATTCTTCAATCCTATTACTTTCAGCTTATAGCCCGCGTCATGTGAATCTCTTTTTCCATTACGAAACTAGCTGCTAATAAAAACCTTGTACTTTTACCGATAACACAGATCACTTTCAATTAAAGTTCATTGTCGCCTTAAACTGCAGTGACGAATCATAGTCCAGACAGTGTTCTGTGATTGTGACGGTAGGGCGTGATGGTAGGGCGGTAGGGAGACAGTGCTCGCAAGCTTTCGAATCGCCGCAGCTCATGTCGGTCGCATCGGTGCACTGGAGCTAGTGGAATCCAATGTTGCCAGACAGAACTAGGTTTCGAGCGGCATCGAATGTACGACCATTTTTAAGACTGGCGGGAAATTTGTATCAAACACTGGACATTTTTATATTAATTTCGAGCATAAGACGCACATGAATTTTGGGGGCAATGTTTCGAAGGGAATATTGCGTGTTGTATTCTGTAAAATACGATAGTCGCTTCTGCTGCTGCTGCCGCTGCCATTGTAGCTGCGCCGTCCTTGAACTCAGCATCATTGTGACAGCGCAACAAAGCCACGTCGATGCCCTCCCACTGACCCGACCCCCGGTCACCCCCGCCTTGCTCCACCTTCACCTCCAGCCCCTACCTCCTCCTCCAGCACCTCCTCCTCCTCCTGCTGCCCTACCGCCGTTTCCTCGGCACAAGCCCGCCAGGTCGCTTCGACACGCGAGTCTTTGTCGGCCGGCGCGACATTAACGTGGCGCTTTTGAATTCTTAAGAGCCGCACGCGACCTTTCAGCGCACGCTTGCATTATGAAAATTCAATGCAGCCGGCGCAGATAGGTTCTAGTAGCGAAGCGGCCTCTCGGCCGTTTTGCACGGCTGACGGGTCCAAGGGACCGGGGCAGCAGATGGTCCCGATCGTTAAAAACTGTACGGATCAGCACACAGCTCACCAGATAACCGGTCTGGGCAGTCCGGCCTACGACGAGCAGTTGTTACTTCTACACTAATGTAGCATCTATATCACTCCGCGGGCTAATCATGTCAAGTAGAACTGCATACTTCGCTGTAGCGATGCAAACTGGTAGAAAAGGCGGGTCAGCCTCTCCAAAAGCAACATATGGTTGAGCTGTATGGACCGGATTTGTGGCAAAGTGACGCAAGTAGGCTAAGTTGTCTCCGAGCGACGACATATCGTAGGAAATCCCATATCAGATTTGGCGCCAAGTTGCATAATTTCCAGTATGAATATTTAATGCTTAACTGATTAAAAAATCGTGGGTACAATGCTGAATATTTTACACACTCTGATGTTTGTATAACTGCAGCTTCTGTTATTGAAAGCTGACCCACAGGTGTCAACAAAAGAAACTCAAACAGGCCCCACACACGAGCGTAGGGCCGTCCAAGTATCCATCTCATGGGGTATCGCATGCAATCGGTCGTTCGCCTGGACACCCTACACACGAACGATTTACCAAGTAATTTTAATAAGCATTATGAACATCACGGTGTGGATAAGTTTTGCTATAGAAAATGAACTACGTTTAGCAAAAGTTCAGTTTATTTCCGTATTCCCACGAATACCTGCAAAAGATAAATCTGAAAAAAGGGTCAAAAATGGTTCAAATGGCTCTGAGCACTATGGGACTTAACATCTAAGGTCATCAGTCCCCTAGAACCTAGAACCATTTAAACCTAACTAACCTAAGGACATTACACACATCCATGCCCGAGGCAGGATTCGAACCTGCGACCGTAGCGGTCGCGCGGTTCCAGACTGAAGCGCCTAGAACCGCTCGGCCACCACGGCCGGCTCTGAAACAAGGGAGAGTTACAATATTTTACATTCTTTTGAAACGCTTTTCTTGGAAAATGTAGGCTACTTTACAGAATAGATTACGTTCTTCACAGAAGCCATGTGGGTTGTGTACATCTTTCCAGTGTCCCAATACAATTCGTTTTACCTTTATTAGTCTTCAATTCCTTTTTTATTCATTAGTGTTGTAGTTCACCTGTAAGTATTTACATAATTTATTTGATAAATGTACAGACTTGTGTTTAATAGCAGCCCTACTGATTACCACAATTCTAGCTATAATTTATGTGAAGGCACTTTAGTATAGCTGTGTGATAGATTTGCCCTCAACATTTAAATGTCCTCTTAATAGTAGGGACGTATGTCATTCTGTTTAGAATTTAAAAACTTCAATAAACGCATACAATTATTTCACAAATAACTAAAAGTCATGCGACGGAGGCCATTGTATTACAATGAACGTCCCATCTGTTCTACAGCCCAAGCTTCAAAAAGCTATTTACTACAAACTCAGAGGTATTTTTTTCAACTTTTTAACATAAATGGCAAGTCCAGCCTCAACTTCACTTCTTAGAACTCTTCGTCGTCCCTGGTTCAAATGGTTCAAATGGCTCTGAGCACTATGGGACTTAACATCTATGGTCATCAGTCCCCTAGAACTTAGAACTACTTAAACCTAACTAACCTAAGGACAGCACACAACACCCAGCCATCACGAGGCAGAGAAAATCCCTGACCCCGCCGGGAATCGAACCCGGGAACCCGGGCGTGGGAAGCGAGAACGCTACCACACGACCACGAGATGCGGGCTCGTCGTCCCTGAACAACTATAAATCCTAACCGCTGCGATCCGTCGTTCGTGAGTGGGGGCACTTATGACACTGTCTTACGCGGTCTAGCTATAGCGTCGCTGACCTGATCACGATGTAGTCACGAAGGCTTCATTTGACTTACGATAATAATTTAATTTTGGCTAATGAAAAGTTAGTTCGAATTGGAGAAATATGGAAACAGTTGCTATGCATTGTTTTGTGAGCTTTGTGGTCCTCGAAGATTCATTATCAGGGTCCTTGGTCGTTACTATGATTAATGAGTTTAAACTGGTTCTCATATTTTCCTCATTCTGGTTTGGTTTAATAAATGAGGTGGCATGACACGTATTGAGATATTATTGTCGCGTCGTAGTAGCGTTACCAAAAGCCACTCCAATCTTGACTGTTCCATATCGCATGTTAGAAGCCGTGCCCTACGGACAACAGAAGAAATTCACCCAGGAGATTGAGACAGTTTTAGAACATATGAGCTAAGCAAGCCCGCTCTTGGCCATATAGGGAAGCATCTAGTGCAATTTGCTAGAATTTATTTTCATTGTTCGTTGAACACTTGCAGCCTTCGGGCACCAGTATCTTGTACGGTTAATATGTCCAATGGAGTAATGCTTCACGTCAGGAACCTCTCTATCTTAACGCAACAAATATTTAAGTGGGGACACGATACAATACCCGTAGAGTAAAAATTTTACACGTGGAAGAGGAAAAGATACTAAGTGCTTTAATGTACGGAAATAATGATTGGAAGCGCATAATTAGCTCCGATAGCTCAGATGTGATTGATTAATGGTGTGCTGTCGTTTGTTCAGCAGAGTTGTTGATTCCATTTTTATGCGCAGTATCTCGACTACCAACTCAGCCATCTTCATCAGTCCTTCAAGGTGTGTTGTTATGTGTACTCACTGCATGGTCCGCAAAATGTGAAGTACTGTTGGTGTCCGGCCGCTATTTATGCACTGGTCAAAATATAAAATGTATAAAGCATTATTGTCAAAGTTATTACCGGGTACCATCTTAAGAAAACGAACATAAAGAAGATAAACTCATTTCCACTTGATAAACACAAACAATGGACAAAAACAAAATCTTACAAATGATTTCACGGCAGACACTTGTTCTTTCACACAGTCGACTTGAATAACACATTTTTTATGAGCCAATTGACCTTCCTCCTAATTAGAGACACTTGTGAATGCGGTTAGAGATACACCTTAGCAAATTGTCCATATAAACTTATGGAACATTCTCTCAATACTCGTCAGCGTTGAATTTGATGTCCTGGAAGGTCTCTGGTGGGACAGGAAGATTGCAGGCCGTTCTTTTCAGCATGACCCAAGCATTCTCAAAGCAGTTCACATCTGGAGAATATGGAATCCATTCCATCCGACTGATTCTGTAGTTTACTAGGAAGATTTTCACAAGATTGCGACGATGGGTGCGAGAAATTGTCGTCCATCAGCGTGAATCCCGCTCCAAACGGAGCCAAAATGCAAGCACGGATGTCATCCCGACACTTCGTACCAGTCATCCTCCCATGCTGTCGCACAGGGGCCACACGTTATTCCACCACATAACGTGACTGAATTGCCTTGATAAGATGGCGGTCTGCCAAAAAGTTACGGCGTAAACTTTGTCCTCGTTGCCTCCACATACGAATCTGAGTATTTTCAGAGCGGATACCGTAACCGGTTTCATCAGAAAAGAGCGTTGTGTCACTGCTGTCTAGGCCGAAAAGAGTAATTTGGTGCTCACGTTACGCGAGCCCCACTCCGAGTCCGCTTTAGAGGATGAGCCTCGAGGTCTTCTGGCACGCACTCCCTGCTCGTGGAGCCTATTTCACGTCGTTCGTGTTTGCACCTGAACTCAAGTAGCTGTATGTAACTGCCGCCGTACACTTGCAGCAATCTGTCAGGAGATTCTGCTTGTTTTTACACTCAGATATCTGTCCTACACAACTATTGTTTTCCTTTTGCGGCCACTTTTGTGACCATCATCAACTGATCCTCTCGCTGTAAACTTGTTCCAGATACTACAGACATCACTTTGGCTCACAGCGACATTCGCTACGACGTTCACCCGTCTCATTCCCCGCTCCATTAGCCTCTGAATGTACGTACGTTATTATTGTGAGATCTATCCTGAAACAAGACAACTCTCGTAATGAGAGACAGCGTAAGTACTGCAATGTTTATAGGTTGCCATAGACTGCACATACTGTCCCCTCATGGTAGAAACTGGACTGCATCCACTAGATTTACACTACAAACAAATCAATGTATTTACATGACGTATTTCTGGATCACAACATTCAACATTAAAGTTTCAGCAATACGCAAGATTTATTTTGACCATTGCAGTTGACTTCGAGTACCGGTGTCCGCTACGCCCTTTGATGATCGTATGTTTTTGACAGATCTCACTGTTTCTCAGTGAAACGTAGATTCTCTCAGAATTTTCCAACCCTTATGGATGAGGTGAGACTCCAAGCCTTGTTTGCTCTCCCACAAACTTAAAATTTGCATCACGATACTGGTCCCCTCGTGTTTTGTTTCGCAATTAGAGTGAAGACAATACTGGGCTTGGATGTTTTAGTCTGGTCTGTAGCTGATATTCCTTGCACGTCTTTTCGATTGTTTTTATAGTGTGCCTCACGTAATACTGCCATATTCGCAAGTAATGCAGCACTTGACCGGTTTTGGAAGAACTGGAGCGTCCGTCAAACAACAAGAGACACTTTTTAAATGTATTGACGAGAGCGAAATACGCTGCGATCAGTGTTTCCGTAGGAGTCTACCAATATATCGAGAGGTTCGTCCAAAGATAGTCAGACAACTAATATTATTGGCTTTTTCTGAAACAACCAAGTAGATCAGCTGTTTGCAAGTACTTGCTTGAACGTAATCGTAAACTTTAATATTACGAAACCATTATTGTGGTGGAAACATAAAGTTTCATGGATAACGTAATTACGGTGTCTATCGAAATTAAGAGTTAAAACATAACAAACTTGGTACGCACTTCTCAATTTAAACAACGTCTGACCTCTCGCACACTGTTTATTAAGATGTCGCCGGCCATCGCATATGTCATATCTGAAAAGCACTGAGAGAATGCCTAGAGAAACAAATATCTATTTAAGGGGGAAGCTGCCATTGGGTCTCAAATTTGGCTACAGACAGTGACACGACACCAACAACACAGCTCCGGAGAAAGACAATTGGGTCGGTCACCGAAATTTTCGCATAAAACGTAGTTAACAACTCCGCTTAGCACCCTAATGGGCAACGAAAACTTCCTTATACAAAGACATACACAATTAATAACTTTATGGTAACAAGTTAACAGTTCAAACTTAAGATCTATAGTCTCAGTATACTTTGAGCAGCAAGAAAATAATGACCACCTGCCTAATAGCAGGTATATCCGCCTCTGGCACAGATAACAGTTGGCGATACGTCTTGACATGGAAGCAGTGAAGCCGTGCTAGGTGGCTGCAACGAGTTGGCACCACATTTTCACACAAAATTCTCCTGATTCTCCTAAATTCCGAGAAGGGTGGCGATGAGTTCTGACGTCCCGTTCAGTGCATCCCAGATGTTTTGGATCGGGTTCAGATCCGGCGAATTTGGGGGCCAGCACATCAATTGGAACTTGTCACTGTGTTCCTCGAACCACTACATCACACTTCTGGCCTTCAGACGTGGTGCGTTATCGTCACAGCTGTCGCGAAACATGCATGTGGTCTGCAACCAATGTACGACACTCCTTAGCCGTCATAGTGCCTTGCAAGAGCACCACTTGATCCATGGATCCCAACGTGGCTGTTCCCCAGGACATAATTGTGCTGTTGCTAGCTTGTCTCCGTCCCGCAGTACAGGTGCCAAGGAGCTGTTCGCCTGGAAGACGTCGGATTCGCACCTCCCGCCGGCATGATGGAGAAGGTATCGCGATTCATCAGACCGTACAACGTTCTGCCACTTCCCTAACGTTCAGTGACGATTGTCAAGTGCCCATTTCAGTCGTAGTTGCCGATGTCGTGGTGTTAACATTGGCGGTACATGCATGGGTCTTCGGCTGCGGAAGCCCATCGTTGAGAGTGTTCAGTGCTCAGTGCACTGTGTTAAGACATACCTGTACTACTCCGGGCATTAAAGTCTGATGTTAGTTCCGCCACAGTTCGACACCTGTCCTGTTTTACCAGTCTGACCAACCTGCGACATCCGACATCTGTATCGAGGGGTGGCCGCCAAACTCCACGATGTCTGGACGTGATTTGACCTTGGTTTCGCCACATGTTGAAGACACTCACTTCTCGACCATTCAATAAGTCGTGCAGTTTCCGAAATAGTCGTACCGAGCCTCCGGGCCATCACAGTTTGCCCTCGGTCTAACTCAGATAGATCGCTCACCTTCTCCATTCTACACACTAACACGCACTCACTGGTACAACGTGCACCGTGCATATGACCGACTAGCAGTCATTCCTCGCCAGGTGAGGCTGCTGATAGTGTTCTGGGTGTTCAGTGTATACACTGCATCATCATCATCATCGTCATTATTTAAGACTGATTATGCCTTTCAGCGTTCAGTCTGGAGCATAGACCCCTTATAAAATTCCTCCAAGATCCCCTATTCAGTGCTAACATTGGTGCCTCTTCTGATGTTAAACCTATTACTTCAAAATCATTCTTAACCGAATCCAGGTACCTTTTCCTTGGTCTCCCCAGACTCCTCCTACCCTGTACTGCTGAACCCATGAGTCTCTTGGGTAACCTTGCTTCTCCCATGCGTGTAACATGACCCCACCATCTAAGCCTGTTCTCCCTGACTGCTGCATCTATAGAGTTCATTCCCAGTTTTTCTTTGATTTCCTCATTGTGGACACCCTCCTGCCATTGTTCCCATCTACTAGTACCTGCAATCATCCTAGCTACTTTCATATCCGTAACCTCAACCTTGTTGATAAGGTAACCTGAATCCACCCAGCTTTCGCTCCCATACAACAAAGTTGGTCGAAAGAGTGAACGGTGCACGGATAACTTAGTCTTGGTACTGACTTTCTTCTTGCAGAAGAGAGTAGATCGTAGCTGAGCGCTCACTGCATTAGCTTTGCTACACCTCGCTTCCAGTTCTTTCACTATGTTGCCATCCTGTGAGAATATGCATCCTAAATACTTGAAACCGTCCACCTGTTCTAACTTTGTTAATCCTATTTGGCACTCAGTCCGTTTATATCTCTTTCCCACTGACATTACTTTCGTTTTGGAGATGCTAATCTTCATACCATAGTCCTTACATTTCTGATCTAGCTCTGAAATATTACTTTGCAAACTTTCAATCGAATCTGCCATCACAACTAAGTCATCCGCATATGCAAGACTGCTTATTTTGTGTTCACATATCTTAATCTCACCCAGCCAGTCTATTGTTTTCAACATATGATCCATAAATAATATGAACAACAGTGGAGACAGGTTGCAGCCTTGTCTTACTCCCGAAACTACTCTGAACCATGAAATCAATTTACCGTCAACTCTAACTGCTGCCTGACTATCCGTGTAAAGACCTTTAATTGCTTGCAAAAGTTTGCCTCCTATTCCATAATCTCGTAGAACAGACAATAACTTCCTTCTTGGAATGCGGTCATATGCCTTTCCTAGATCTATAAAGCATAGATACAATTCCCTGTTCCACTCATAAAAATTCTCCATTATTTGCCGTAAGCTAAAGATCTGGCCCTGACAACCTCTAAGAGGCCTAAACCCACACTGATTTTCATCCAGTTGGTCCTCAACTAATACTCGCACTTTCCTTTCAACAATACCTGAGAAGATTTTACCTACAACGCTGATTAAAGGGATACCTCTGTAGTTGTTACAAACTTTTCTGTTTCCATGTTTAAAGATTGGTGTGATTACTGCTTTTGTCCAGTCTGATGTAACCTGTCCCGACTCCCAGGCCATTTCAATTATCCTGTGTAGCCATTTAAGACCTGACATTCCACTGTATTTGTTGAGTTCCGACTTAATTTCATCCACCCCAGCTGCTTTATTGCACTGCAATCTATTGACCATTTTCTCCACTTCCTCAAATGTGATCCTACTTCCATCATCATTCCTATCCCATTCTTCCTCGAAATATGAAACATCTGATCGTATTTTCACCTACATTGAGCAACTCTTCAAAATATTCCCTCCATCTGCCCAAGACATCCACAGGATTCACCAGCAGTCTTCCTGACCTGTCCAAAATACTTGTCATTTCCTTCTTACCTCCCTTTCGAAGACTGCTAATTACACTCCAGAATGGTTTTCCAGCAGCTTGACCCATAGTCTCCAACCTGTTTCCAAAGTCTTCCCAAGATTTCTTTTTGGATGCTGCAGTTATCTGTTTGGCTTTGTTTCTTTCTTCAACATAACTTTCTCTGTCTACCTGAGTTCAAGTATGTAGCCATTTTTGATACGCCTTCTTTTTCCTTTTACAGGCTGCCTTGACTGTGTCATTCCACCAAGCTGTTTGCTTCATCCTACTTTTACACACTACTGTTCCAAGACATTCTTTAACCACTTCTAGTACTGTGTCCCTGTACCTTGTCCATTCCTTTTCCAATGACTGTAATTGACTACATTCAACTAACTGGTACCTTTCTGAGATCGCTTTTATGTACTTGTGCCTGATTTCCTTATCCTGAAGTTTCTCCACTCTTATCCTCCTATATATTGACCTGACCTCGTGCACTTTCGGCCTCACAATACCAATTTCACTGCAGATTAAATAATGATCAGTGTCATCAAAGAATCCCCTGAATACACGTGTGTCCGTCACAGCCTTCCTGAATTCCTGATCTGTTATTATATAGTCAATGACAGATCTGGTTCCCCTGCCTTCCCAAGTATATCGGTGAATGTTCTTATGTTTAAAAAAGGAGTTTGTGATTACTAAGCCCATACTGGCACGGAAGTCCAAGAGTTGTTTCCCGTTCCTGTTGGCCTCCATATCCTCTCCAAATTTACCCATAACCTATTCATACCCTTCTGTTCGATTTCCAATCCTGGCATTAAAATCACCCATAAGCAGAACACTGTCCTTGTCCTTTACTCTAACAACTACATCACTGAGTGCCTCATTAAAACTATCCATCTTATCTTGATCTGTCCCTTCACAATGTGAATATACTGACACAATGCTAATTTTCTTGCTAGACACTGTCAAATCTATCCACATCAGTCGTTCGTTTGCATACCTTATTGCAACTACGCTGGGTTCAATTTCTTTCCTGATGTGAAGCCCTACACCCCATTGTGCTATTCCTGCTTTGACTCCTGACAGGTAGACCTTGTATTCTCCCACTTCCTCTTCTTTTTCACCCCTTACCCGAATGTCACTAACAGCTAAAACGTCCAGCCCCATCTTACTTGCAGCCTCTGCCAGCTCTGCCTTCTTCCCAGAGTAGCCCCCATTGATATTAATAGCTCGCCATCTCATTACCATTTGTTTGCCAAGTCGTATCTTAGGAGTCCCTGGTTCGTCAGTTAGAGGTAGGACTCCGTCACCTCCAAAGGTCCTAGGCATTTTGCTCTGATTGTTGCCAGCATCATATTTAAAGTACCAGGGAAGCAGGTTGCTAGCTTTACTTGCCCCGAGTCCCATTGGGTTTTACCCCTAACGTTTGAGGGACTAACCAGTGGATGTGGTAGTCTTTGCCGTATGAGCACAAAGGTGACCACGACTCAGAATATGTCCGAGATGCCAAGCCTTATTCCAAAGTAACTGGTATCCCGACTGTCAGGACCACTTACTTGGCCACTCATACATTGCCTGTGGTTCATGAACTAGGACATGACTACAGGAACCCACACCATGAACCACGTACACACTGCAAGAGCTCATAAAATTTTGTAACACTCTCCAATATCCCTGTTGTTGTCTCTACAGTAATAAATGTCCATGCGAGTTCTTCGTCAATTTCTGCTGTGTCTTCATGCAATAATTACTTCTTGTAACCCCAAAATAAAACAAGTTCAAAACCATTTGGCAACATCTCTTGCATAGTTGTTTACGACTCGCGTGTAATTACTGGTCAATTATTACTCCCCATTTTGTATTGTGCGAAGCATACTGATGTGTGCTTATTGAATGATCTTCTCCAAAGCAACTGAAAAGCAGCTTAGTTTTTAATGATCGAACTATTCGACCGCAACGAATTGCTCTCTTATACCAATTCTTCAAATGCGCTCTATCCTCAATTATTTGTTGTGTTGAGTGGTACTTAAGATAAGTAAATAAATTAGAGAAATTAGAAAATAAATGAAAAACTTTGTTTAGTTTAGAAGAATTACACATTGGCAAACAGTGGGCAGAGCAGCAGAGCAGAAGAGACAATGACCGTGAAGTCAGCAAGTTCAAAAGCCATCGCCCTCCCCACATAAGCGGAGGCTGCCGATTCAGTCGTCAGGGCATCGCCCGACCGGCTCACGTGTTTCTCAGTTGTCACATATGAGCAAAGACCCTCGCCTACATTCAAAGAGCCAATGACCGACGTTAAGAAGATTCTTCGAGAAGCTTTTCAACGTGACAGAAGAGGCAATGATCGTGAAGTTGTTCACCTCCAGTAAACTGAAGTGAATAAATACGCGAGACGCAGTGGGCCCAACAGACGAAGGAAGAAGAGAAGAGTAGCAGTTGTTTTCAGTCAGTTTCGGTGCTGAAGACCGTCATGCAAGAAGAGACTACAGCATACACAGACGCACCAAGTCCGCCGCTGTAATAGAATAGCAAGCAGCAGCCTCTGCGCCAGAAGACAGAAGTTAAAAGGTATTTGAAGACTGATTTTTACGAACCCGGGTGACTCGTGAGGACGGGAAGGAGATGGCCTCACATCAGCAGTCACCTGTGAGCTGGGATGAAGATCTGACAGTCGAAGACTGGCAAGCGGGAGTCCGTTATTCGAGTCCGGGACACTGGCCTTCCCCCGCCGCGCCGCTCCGCTGGCCGACGCACAACCCTGACACACGCGGCCGCTTAGAGAAGAGAAACACTGGGACGCCACATGCAAGGTATCACTGACCGATGCACGACTTCGCTCTCAATAATTAAACGGCCCACAGCACGATGCTCATCTCCAGTCAACTGGGCGAGACGGCGACACGAGATACACACCGCCAGGCGTAATCAGACGCCGCCGCTGCCGCAGCAGAAGGTTTCGCCAACGACACAGCTGCCGCTCTCCGAGCCAGAACATCGAGTAAGGAAACAGTGTACAAACTTTTATTGAAAGTTATCTTATGTAAAAATGCTGTTTCATTCTACCTCATACCCGAGCCAAGGAAGAACCCACCCTGCCCACATGTTTTAAGAGAGAAAAATTAATTAATTTATTATTTTCACCCTGACATAATGCTTTAGAATCAAATGCCCTTTGCAGTAATGCTCATCCTGACAATTGACTAGCATCAAAAGAGAAAACTCAGTTACATTTAGTAGCAGAAGTGTTACATTTAGTGTCAGAACTGCTACAGTTGGTTATATTCCAGTCTCTGTTTTCCCCTATAATTTTTACCCTCCACAGCTCTCTCTAGTACCATGACAGTTATTCTCTGAAGTCCCTTCATTCTGCCCCTTCTCCTTGTGAACTCTTCCAGTCCGGGTTTTCTACAGTCCATGGTACACAACCGCACAGTACGTGCTCCAGGCGCACATACTGAGGAATTTGTTCCTCAGTTTACGGCCTATGATTAATGCTAGTAGACTTTTACGTAGGGATGCCTATTTGCTTGTGTTAGTCTACTTTTTATGTGCACCTTGCGTCGTCCGTCTTGTGCTGTTGTGGTTCAGAGGTGGCACAATTCCTTAGCTTCTTCCACTTCATGCAACGCCATCAACATATCTTCTCTTTGACATCCTCACACCCTACATTTAAATCCCATTCTTGAACCTTTTTTTAATTTACGTTATTACTCGTTCGATGGATAGATTGAACGATAGGGGCGGGAGTCTACATCCCTGTCTCTCACCGTTTCTAATTCGAGGACTTCGTGCACTGCATACCAGTCTAATTGTTCCCTCTTCGGAGTATTGTTTATTACCCGGCTTTCCGCACGGCTTGTTCCTATTTTTCTGAGAAATTTGTTCATCTAGTATCATTTTACACTGACGAACGCTTTTTCTAGGTCGAGAAATCCTACAAACGTATCTTGGCTTTCCTTCAGTTTGCTTTGCATTTGCGAGAGGAAGGACGGAACGTCTCTCTGGTGCCTTTACTGTTCTGAAGCCTAACTGATAGCCAGTTGAAAGATTCTTAATATTCTGCTCCATTCTGATTTATATTATTCTTGTTAGCAACTTTTAAGCACGAGTGGTTCAGCTGAATGTGTGATGGTTCTCGCACTTACGTGCCCTTGTTGTGTTTATGTTTTCTTGTGAATGGTTCAAATGGCTCTGAGCACTATGGGACTTAACAAATGATTCAAATGGCTCTGAGCACTATGGGACTTAACTTCTTTGGTCATCAGTCCCCTAGAACGTAGAACTACTTAAACCTAACTAACCTAAGGACACCACACACATCCATGCCCGAGGCAGGATTCGAACCTGCGACCGTAGCAAAATGGTTCAAATGGCTCTGAGCACTATGGGACTCAACTGCTGAGGTTATTAGTCCCCTAGAACTTAGAACTAGTTAAACCTACCTAACCTAAGGACATCACAAACATCCATGCCCGAGGCAGGATTCGAACCTGCGACCGTAGCGGTCTTGCGGTTCCAGACTGCAGCGCCTTTAACCGCACGGCCACTTCGGCGCGACCGTAGCGGTCGCGTGGTTACAGACTGAAGCGCCTAGAACCGCTCCGTCACATCGGCCGGCTTCCTTGTGAATGATGGTATTTCTCTACGCTCATAGAGTGGACACGCAAATTTCAGTAGTAGTTTGGTTGCCATTTCCAACAAAGATTTTAAAATTCTGAAGGAGCTCTATCCATCCTTCAGCCTCATTTGATCGCAGTTCTTCCAAAACTCTAGTAGGATTCCGTACGTCTTCCATATTGACTCCTATTTCTTTTTCTTTCATATCATCAAAGAATTCCATCCGCTCGTAGAGGCCTTCAATCTCTCTTTCCTGCGTTTAACAGTGTAATTAACCTTTTACTCTTCAGTTGACGCCATTGCTTTTAATATCACCGATGGTTGTTGTATTCTCTGTATACTGCGTCAGTCTTCCTGATTACCACTTCTTGTACGATTTATTCACAATTTTTCCTGTAGCCATTTCTCTTTGGCTTTCTTGAACTTCCTATTTATTTATTTCTTCTGTAACGTAAATTGCTATATTCCTGTCTATAACCGAAAACTTGTTCTGCTTTCTTGCATCGACCAATTGATGTATTCCTTCTGTTACCTAAAGTTTCTTTGCAGTTACTTCCTTGTACCTATGTTTCCCGCCCAGCTTTTAGAAATATTCACTCCTCTTGAACTGACCTGCCTACTGTGTTACTCCTTATCGCAGTATCTACACCATTAGAGAATTACAAACTTGTCTCATCATTACTCACTACCTCTTTTCACACTGAATCTTCATGAAGATTCTCTTAAACTTCAGTCTACGCTCTGAGTTTGCCTGTCAACACTTTGCAAGCCAATATCAGATTTCGGAATCTCTCCCTAGCAGTGATGTAATACGGCTGGAATCTTCCCGTGTCTCTAGGCCTTTTCCAAGTATAGCTCCTCTTGCGATTTTTGAACAGTGTAATTACTAATATTAGCTGAAACTCCAAGCACATCGTAATCATTCACTGACCTGATGGGGCCGGGAACTTAAGTAGTGGGTTCATTATAGGCCACGAGGGCGCCAGATCTCACAACCTGTATGGCATTTTCAATCGACCCTGCAACGGACTGGCCTGACAGGAAACACAAATCAGCCTTTTCTGTGGCCTTCCATCGTAATGTCGTATAAGCAGTGGCCGCTAGATCGCAGCGCCATTTTAGTTATGTGACGTAGATCTGAAGCGTTGCCTTCATAGTTATTTCGTGAAATGGCAGCAGCGGTTCTGCTTCTGAAACATTACACGTGTAACTATGCGGCAGAGTGATTGTAGATGTTGGAATAAGCAGTTGAGCAGCATCTCAGGTAATGGTTTGGCATTTTCCGAGTATTCTTTATTAAATAACCTGCTAAATATAGTATTTATTTTGACTCATACTTACTTTGCTGTCTGTTGTACAGAAAATGGCGTCTTATAAACTCGGAAATGTTGAGCCGCAGAAGTAGTGCGCTGCACATTAAAGCCCTGTTCCCTCTACAGGTAAATAGAAACGGAAAGATACGTCTGATTTCTTGACAGAGCAAGCAAGAACTGTTACGAATTTTCAATGCTGTTGTTGGCGAGTTGGCGATTGTTGTGAAGTGGGTGACGACGATGAAGATGACTATGTGGTCAAAGAAACTTCCCCACGCACGGAACAGTTGTCAGAAAATGAAAGTGACGAGAAATTGAAAAAAAAAAAAATGTAACGAGTCATCCGTTATTCAACCTATACCTCCTCAATTCTAGAAGGTAGTAAAAATCAGAACTGGGCCGGATTGGACTTCAGGACGCTGAGGAACAAACAATTCAAAAAGTGTGGACCTTTTTGAATATAATGACCCAGGTGACTCAGAGAATCGGAAGGATCTGAAACCTATGAAAATCTTCAGAACTTTCATGAGCGACGATATTTTAGGATTTATTGTTACTGAAGCAACAGAAATTCCACAGTATTCTTATTTACAGTACAGCCTCGCGGTAAAGCAAAGGGTACGTCTGGGAAGGGATAAAACGCTGCTGACGTGAGATGGTTCAAAATGGTTCAAATGGCTCTGAGCACTATGGGACTCAACTGCTGAGGTCATTAGTCCCCTAGAACTTAGAACTAGTTAAACCTAACTAACCTAAGGACATCACAAACATCCATGCCCGAGGCAGGATTCGAACCTGCGACCGTAGCGGTCTTGCGGTTCCAGACTGCAGCGCCTTTAACCGACGTGAGATGCTCGGGTTCTATGGCGTGATTACAGACATGGGGCTAGTTCACTGCCCACACATTACCGACGATTGGAACAAAACTATGCACTAAAAGGACAGCCCAGTCGCTACAACTATGTTCCGTAATAGATTTCAACTCCTGCTGAGGTTCGTTCATTCCGAGGACAACGCAACTACAGACAAAAGTGATCATGTATTCAAGATTCGAATACTCCTTGATACGATCCAGAGTACGTTATGCTCACAGTATGAACAGGGAGAGAAGCTATCTTTGGACGAGTCAGTAGTGCTCTTTTTCGGACGAGTTTTATTTCGTCAGCATAAAGCATAGAATTTCAATTTTTAAGCAGATTAATCACAAGTTTAAAAACAGTACGTTGTTAACACATATTGTCGTTTCTATATCTTTCTTTACTTCTTGTTCTACCTGCTCTTCCTTGAGAGTTTATCATCTACATAGAAAGGATAGTACAGAAAACTTTATTACCTCGAAAATTTACGATTGGTAACGTCAAGACTGTTGTGGTTGTGTGAAGAGTTTCTCTCTCTCACTTTCTTATAGGTTTCCACATTATCGTTATTGTTTACAATATACGAAAACAAGATGACCAACATTGGAAATGATGGAATTTGACATTCTTGATGGTATTCCGTCTGTCGGATGGGGATGTTAAGCTCGGCGGTCTTTCGGTGCTACTCGAGACAAGTAAAGAACATGGCGGTCCTGGGTCTGACCCTCTACCTTCCATTCATCCATAACAACACGGACACATCACTACACTTTATGTGCACTCACCACAGTAAACCAAACATCACTGATTCACTTTTTACACTTCATAACAGGTCGGAGGAAGGCAATGGCGAATTACCTCGACTAGTACCTTGCCTAGAACGGCTAAGAAGGATTCCTGCATCTGATACCGTACGCTCGGTCCCTCAATATGTGACTACTTCGACTTTGCTAGTTATTACACAAGAGATGTTCTTCAGAAGGAACAGGCGCTGGTGATACGGGTCAATGAAATATTACAAGAATAACGACATATCAAGAAAATGCGCATCAAAATTACGGCACTGACGTAAGGTGCAGAACATGTGACACTCCACAAATAATATATACCATATGCATTCATTTTTGAATGAATCATCCGCAGAAGATGTTGGCTTTTTTTACACAAGATAAAATGTCAGGTTGATACTGCTTACCATACGCCAATTAGAGAACACTCAGCTGACTGATAAATGAAGTTTTTAGGTGATAGAGAACGCTGGGGCAAGGACGGTACAAACCTGGCGGTGGATAAATCAAGTCTCCAGATCTTCGTTTCTTGCGGAATACCGTGACAGTAGTTTGGGCCACACCGGACGTAAGGCGTAGCAACACAAACAAATAATTATCAACAAAATTAGAACATATTCGATTTGCTTAAAAAAGTTACACTTGACCTTTACACAATAATTGTCAGTAAGTAGTGTGAATGTAGCGATAAGGTAACATCTCATACATAGCACTGAGTGGCACAGCTAGCGGCGATCCTTAACACTTTGCCGTCCGGCAACACCACAGTGGTGTGGTGCGCGAAATAGCGTTCAACGGCCGGCGGCGCCACAGTGATCTCATCTGCATAGTATCGCGCAGTGGCCGGTGACATCACTTTAGTATGTTTTTCATTCTGTTGGTGTTTTGTTTAGGTAACAATAAGTTACACACGTCAACTAGTTTTTTGTTTTTACAAGTACTTGTACACTTTCATCATGGCAGGCGAAACAGACGATACGATTACTTACGATGAATGCGCGGACGTCTTGCCTGACGTTCCGGACGAATTGGACAATTGGGAAGAAGACATTGGATATAAAAAAAATGAAAGTGAAGCAGAATCGTTGGAAGACAGTGAAATACGTCCCAGAAGAATTCGGCGAACGCTACGGTTGCCAACTGATTCGGATGAGTCAGACGAAGAATACAGACTATGATTTACTGAGGACCAATGATAAATTTGAAGGATCTCTGGGTCCACACATATTTCCCATAGGTACACACAGCGTCATGGATATCGTAGAATTATAAATTGAGAACGATATATCTGAAAATATTAGCAACGAAACCAACAAGTATTACAGTCAAAATTGCAACATAAGGAAAATGGATAAAAAAATGCCAAATTTGTCGGCGTTACGGGACCCGAACTTAGAAAATGGTTTGAGCTTGCTATCCTCATGTGAACTGTAAAAAAATCAAGGATCGATGATTACTGGTCAATGAATCCGTTGACAGACACACCGATATTTCGCAAAACGATGTCCCACAACCGATTCAGACAAATATTATCATTTTTTAGGTTTTTCCGACAACAGCAATAAACCAGATAATGCCGACCGGCTTTTGAAAGTGCAATTCGTAATTGATTATTTTTCCAAAAAAAGGTAAATCTAAGTCAAAATATCTCAGTTGATAAAGGAGTGATACCGTGGCGTGGGCAGTTAATTTTAAAGTTCACAATCCGTCGAAAATTACGAAATATGGCATAGTCATTCGGATGCTGTGAGATTCGAGTACGGGATGCATTTCCTCATTCAAAATATATTCCGGCGCTGGAAAACCCATAGCAAAAACATTGTTGGAACTACTGACACCTACTTATGGAAAGTGGCATCACCTCTACATAGATAATTAAAACAACAGTGTAGAACTTGCAGAGAAGTTACTTGAAAAGAAAATTCGAGTTTGTGGAACGATACGGCAAAACAGAGGATTTCCGGGAAAATTAAAACGCGCAAAAGTCAATGTGTTGAAGCTTGTTATCAACGGAAAGGCGACAAGCGGCCGGCGACAAGCCAAGTAATCCGAATAAATTGGTGCGACACGTGCGGACTGCAAAGTGTTAAGAGCTCCTACACGAGAAAGCGGGTCACATGTATGTGAAAACACGCTTTCTACACTTCAAGTGTCAGGAGCAGAGAACAAGTAAAACTCGCTTCTTAGAACATCGTAGACTTGCACCGTGGGATCTACCCTGAGATGACAAAAGTAATGGGACAGTTATACGCATTTATACATGTGGCGGTAATAGCACGTACACAAGTTATAAAACGACAGAGCATTGGCAGAGCTGTAATTTGTATGTACTCAGGTTATTCATGTGAAAAGGTTCCCGACGTGATTTTGGCTGCGCGATGCGCGTGACGGTAGTTGCAGCTAGGATCATGGGACATTCCATTTCGAACATCGTTGGGGAATTCAATATTCCGAGATCCGCAGTGTCAAGAGCATGCCGAGAACACCAAATTTCAGGCACCACGGGTAACGCAGTGCCGCGCGGGATTAGCCGAGCGGTCTCGGGCGCTGCAGTCATGGGCGGTGCGGCTGGTCCCGGTGGAGGTTCGAGTCCTCCCTCGGGCATGGGTGTATGTGTTTGTCCTTAGGATAATTTAGGTTAAGTAGTGTGTAAGCTTAGGGACTGATGGCCTTAGCAGTTAAGTCCCATAAGATTTGACACACATCTGAACAATTTTTTTGGTAACGTAGTGACCGACGACCTTCACGTAACGACCGATAGCAGCGCATTTGCGTAGAGCTGTCAGTGCTAACAGACAAGGAATAATTACCGCGGAAATCAATGTGGGACCTATGACGAACGTATCAGTTAGTGCAGTGCGGCGAAATTTGTCGTTAACGGGCTATGGTAGCAGACAACCGACGCGAATGCCTTTGCTAACAGCACAGCATCTCGTGCAGCGTGTCTCCTAAGCTCGTGGCCGTATCGTTTGAACTCTGGACGACTGAAAATGGCGGCCTGCTCAGATGAGTTCCAATTTCAGTTTGTAAGAGGTGGCGGTAGAGTTCGAGGTTGCCGTAGATCGCAGGAAGCCATGGGCCCAATATGTCAAGGCACAGTGCAAGCTGATGATGGTTCCATAACGGTGCGAGCTGTGTTTACATGGAATGAACTGGGCCCTCTGATCCAACTCAATCGATCACTGAATAGAAATGGTTATGTTCAGTTAGTTGGAGACCATTTGCAGCCATTCTTGGACTTCATACCCCCAAAAAATTGTGGAATTTTTATAGATAGTGCGTCATTCACTGGGCCACAATTGTTCACAACTGGCTTGAAGAACATTCTAGACACTTCGAGGGATTGATTTTGTAAGTAGGCTGTTTATGTTTTCTTATTGGCAACGTTACGTAGCGCTCTGTATGAAAATCACTGGCTGTGCTGTGTGCAGTCTGTGGCTAGTTTGCATTGTTGTCTGCCATTGTAGTGTTGGGCAGCTGGATGTGAACAGCGCGTAGCGTTGCGCAGTTGGAGGTGAGCCGCCAGCAGTGGTGTATGTGGGGAGAGAAATGGCGGAGTTTTGAAATTTGTAAGACTGGATGTCATGAACTGCTATATATATTATGACTATTAAGGTAAATACATTGTTTGTTCTCTATCAAAATCTTTCATTTGCTAACTATGCCTATCAGTAGTTAGTGCCTTCAGTAGTTTGAATCTTTTATTTAGCTGGCAGTAGTGGCGCTCGCTGTATTGCAGTAGTTCGAGTAACGAAGATTTTGGTGAGGTAAGTGATTTGTGAAAGGTATAGGTTAATGTTAGTCAGGGCCATTCTTTTGTAGAGATTTTTGAAAGTTAGATTGCGTTGCGCTAAAAAATATTGTGTGTCAGTTTAAGCACAGTCAAGTATAATTGTTGAAAGGGGACGTTTCAATTTAGCCACCCAGATCGCCCGAAATGAATTTCATTGAACATATATGGGACAGTGCATGCACAAAATCCTGCACAGACAACACTTTCTCAGTTATGGACTGCTATAGAGGATGTATGGCACAATACTTCTGCAGGTGACTTCCAGTGACTTGTTGAGTCCATGCCATGACGAGCCGCAGCACCACGCCGGACAAAAGAAGATACGACACGATTTTAGGACGTATCTCATGACTTTTGTCAGCATAGACGTGGAATGAGAGCAGACTACTCTCTACGCTGAAATGATTATTAGTGAAGATATGGGTTCATGAGAGAAGTCCTGTGTGGTTAGGCCATCTAGAATTCGACTATGAACATGAAATTATCATACATTATTCCGCAGTCCAATGCATACATTTGCATATCCGGTGAAAACGTTCCTTCCCCGTAACGGTTGCTGAATTGCAGACGAGGCTGCCTGCGTCACATACATTTGACGTTAATGAATAGTCGTGTACTTTGTGATATTACCTTTGTATGTGCAGCATAAAAGGTAGGCGGTTACAGCAATGGAAATACGGCTATATAGATTTGAGTTCACAATAGCACCCGAGTGCTACGTAGCTCTTGGATGTCCGAGTTACAGTACTTCAAGCTTGCACAGACTAGAAAATATTGGCGCAATATATGACCAACAACGGTCCTAAGGTTATATCGTTGAACCGTACCTTAATTTTTCCCGTCTCCATTCGGCCATTTTTCTGCCTTCGTTCGCCACTTTAACTGTGCCTCAACACTGTATGACCAAGGTGTCTCTTTTTGCTCATCTCCCTCTCTCCTCTGCCTTTCTCTGTCACGGCAGAAGTTCTATGCTCTACACAGGGGAGCAAAGAGAAGTTCATTGCTACTATGATACCAACAAACGCAATTTCGTGTTAAATATTCATTTGTTTGTCATTTTTACCTAATTTATACAAACTAATAGATCTACATATTATGAGTTTTACCAGTTTTACGATGACTACTACTTTCCTTTTTGTATTGAGATATTGTCTATATTTATAAAGTTATGTTTTATTGATATATTATTTTCACTATAATTGTGCAGATCTAATACATAATTGTAGAGGACCTGCGTAAATAATATGTAATTCTACGTTTTGTGTTTCTCAAGATAACATGAAACAGACAGTTTACTTCCATGCATACCTCTTTTGTGGTTAATATCTACATAAAATCTTTTTAAATATATTACCACTCTTTTGCACTCTCAGGTTTTCAGCTGTGATATATATATAACTCAGGGAAGGGAATTATAATCGACTTTAAGCGACCAATTAAACGATTACATTTTTCTTTTATAACGATTCTTTATAGATTACTACTTCGAAAAGTTCATAACTATTTAAACGAGTAATTAATTCTTTTATACCATTTCTTTATAGATTACTACCTCGAAAAGTTCATGACCTTGAAATTTAGAGAATCACCGAATGAAAAAATGAATAAAATCGTGAAACGACTTTTAGTTGCACAGGATTTACTCATTAAACATACAATAGGCGATTAAAGCTACCTTTGAAGTGTTACAGTCACAAATAAACGTGGTAATTACGTTGTGGAGACAACGCAATTATCGGTGTTCATGTGGGCGAACACAGTCAAGCAGAGGCCACTGTGTTATTGTTCGGGTGCGTTCAGTAATTGCATGTTTTTAAGCAATCATTACCGTCCATCGCTTCGGGCAGCATTATTGAAACAAGCTCAGTTTTCTTGTGTTACAGCTTGTCCTCACATTAAAACAGAAAACCTGACAGAGCTACTCTCGAAATGAAAAGCTTGACTCATGGAAAAGGAAAGCTTATTCCTTTGTGTCTTGAATTCAGAATTTGCTACTTATCCATTATCAATAAACACAGATCGTGCATTATCGTACCGACTCTATTCTCACTGTTTCCCAAGTCCACCATTTAGCAATACTGTCGATGCCGAATGACATTTTATAAACTTCATTTAAGCAAATTATGTGTGTTTATATCGAATAAACGGTAACCTCTATATCCCTGAAATACTTATAGACCGATATCAAAGCCTCATCGTCATAGCTTTAGGGCAGCGACCTATTGGTTATTACAAGAGTTGTATCCTACCACAGCTACGGTTCGATGGTTGTGCGACAATATATAAATTACATAGTAAATGGTAGATTTACCGGTAGAATTGGTAGCAATGATACGGAAAGACTCATAACTGAATATGTGACAGAGAATTTAAGAGCCAGTGACTTCTCCTAATTTTTTGTTTGTTCGTTTGTTTGTTTTGCATGTACCAGAACCACACGTCATTCAGTGTTAGTTCATTGTGTATTTCATTATGCGTTCAAATAAAAGTATCTTTACAATTACTAGTACTGTTGTCATTTTTTACTCAATAGAACCTTCTTCATCAAGATCAAAGGCTAGAGCACCCTGTTATAATTGATAAGTGTGAAACTGGTTTATGAATAACAGAAACACGGTTTATATAATTTGTCGAAGTACTGAAAGGATGTTTGTTTTTTGTTTTTTTGTTCAATTTTACCTTCTCTTTCAGGAAACTGCGCTTTTGAGCACTGTATTGTTAATGGTGGCGTGCATCCTTCCTATTGCATCTTATACGAACGCAAAAAGAATGCGTTGGTTTCAAAATGGAATTGGCTATTGAAGTTTTTAATGTTTACGAGCCATAGTAATTTGACGTCGCCATTAATTCTGTTGAGTTCTGTGTCCAACAGAAGAGAGAGTACCATATTCACAGGTTGGAGACAATGAACAGTTCATATGTCGGTTTTGGATTCTCAAAATGATCGTAGGCCGTTGTTAAATGATCGGCAAATAATCTCATGAAGCGCTTTGCTTATAGCAGAATGAAATAAACGGCTGAACGCGAATTTCATTTGGCGCATTGTCTCTCTTTACCACGGTCTGCTGAATTCACGGTTCGAACAAGCTTTTCCGAAACAAATATTAAAGAAAATAAAATTGTTGAAATAATTTCCTTTTAAATGAAACATAAATAATATATTTAATTATAAATGAAAATAAATTCTACTTCAGAGACACTTACATAACATACGTCTGCTCAGTTCGATGGAGACAAGAGGAAAGGTTACAGTTTACTGAGAGGAGGTTCGCTCCTCGCTTACATTTATTATAAAATTTTTAGAAGTACAGTTACTCCGAACAGTTTCAGCCAGAGCCTGATTTACCTGGTATAGCTGACCTGTGTTCATAGTTCATACACGTTTTATTGAATTTTCCATAGACAACATGAATCCTTTCCTTAAGGGAAGAGTGCACGTTCACCCAAGGGAATCGCTTTAAAATATTTTCTCTTGTATCTAAAAGGGTTCAATTTCTTCAAATAATGCTTCAAATTGCATCATTAATCAGGTAAACAAACGAATTCAAAGACTGCATACTGTATTTATGTTTTTACTATTATTATTGTCGGTAGTAGTAGTAGTAGTAGTAGTAGTAGTAGTAATAGCATTTTTCACAGCAGAGGAGCGTTCATTGTCTGATACAGTGAAGTCAACTTCATGGTACATCCAGCTTTCTCAGGAGTACATCTGGTGACTTTACAAAACTTTAATCAAGATATAGACGACTCTGGTAAACAGGAAATCTTCTACTTTATTGTCTATATGGAATTCTAGACAGCGTTTTTGAGATATTGAGGCTGAACTCCTGTTCTTCGTGTTAGGATCAGATTAAGTAAAGCTCGTCAAGTTGATGTGGGCTTCATCCATCTAGGGCTTAGTTCTCTGATGGAAAAAAGCAACTAGAAAACTTCTGTATGCAAAATGGTAGATATTGCTTTTTATAAATAAGTGCTTTTGATATATCACCTGGTTTCCTAACAGATAGTCCTTAGTCTATACACGTTGTTAATATACGCTCTAGCGTGAGAACCATTAATTACCTCTTACTTCTAGAATAGAGAAAAAAATAAATCAGTCGAATGCTCTTCTACATTTATTCCTCTACATGGGTAGTGAGATTCTTGCAAATGTCCGTGGAAAGCTGTTGTTATCGCAGCTTGAGACCACTGCACTTATGACGTCGGCCAGTGCGCATTAAATTAATGTTATTAATAACATAGGTCTGTGACATAAAAAGTGTTTCAAATTTATTATGTGATTTTATAGTGTTTTAAACGCTGATTTCAGGAAAAATAATGAAAAAATCCATCACGTACAGTTATTTCACAAACTGCTTGTCTAGTTTTAGCTGTTTTAGATACTTCAGCACTCAAATGAGTTTGAATTTTGGTTTTTAGGACCTCCATAAACTGTTATTTAGCCGTTTGTATACTAGATATACGTAAAAAAAAGATTAATTAGGAGAAACCAGCAGTATTTTGATGTCAGTGCCTGTCTGTTGCGCTGCCCCTTTCCCCGACATCACCAAGCAGTGAGCTTCTGCTATTGTCCTTCAATTCACAGTACCTCTTTACTCTGTGCTGTTAACGTGTTGTTGTTACTAGCGCTCTAAAGTAGTGACTGTTTTCTTGTGTTGTGAAGTTGTTTTACGGACAATGGACAATGGCTACCAGAGGATGCATAAACTCACCAGATTACTTCTGCAACGTTTTTGGTAACTATACCGGTAAACTGAGTTCATGGTTCAGAGTAGTTTCAGGGGTAAGACAAGGCTGCAACCTGTTTCCACTGTTGTTCATATTATTTATGGATCATATGTTGAAAACAATAGTCTGGCTGTGTGAGATTAAGATATGTGAACACAAAATAAGCAGTCTCGCATATGTGGATGACTTAGTTGTGATGGCAGATTCGATTGAAAGTTTGCAAAGTAATATTTCAGAGCTAGATCAGAAATGTAAGGACTATGGTATGAAGATTAGCATCTCCAAAACGAAAGTAATGTCAGTGGGAAAGAGATATAAACGGATTGAGTGCCAAATAGGAGGAACAAAGTTAGAACAGGTGGATGGTTTCAAGTACTTTGGATGCATATTCTCACAGGATGACAATATAGTGAGAGAACTGGAAGCGAGGTGTAGCAAATCTAATGCAGTGAGCGCTCAGCTACAATATAGTCTCTTCTGCAAGAAGGAAGTCGGCACCAAGACTGAGTTATCTGCGCACCGTTCAATCTTTCGACCAACTTTGTTGTATGGGAGCGAAAGCTGGGTGGATTCAGGTTACCTTATCAATAAGGTTGAGGTTACGGATATGAAAGTAGCTAGGATGATTACAGGTACTAGTAGATGGGAACAATGGCAGGAGGGTGTCCACAATGAGGAAATCAAAGAAAAACTGGGAATGAACTCTATAGATGTAGCAGTCAGGGCGAACAGGCTTAGATGGTGGGGTCATGTTACACGCATGAGAGAAGCAAGGTTACCCAAGAGACTCATGGGTTCTGCAGTAGAGGGTAGGAGTAGTCGGGGTAGATCATGGAGAAGATACCCGGATTCGGTTAAGAATGATTTTGAAGTAATAGGGTTAACATCTGAAGAGGCACCAATGTTACCACTGAATAGGGGATCTTGGAGGAATTTTATATGAGGGACTATGCTCTAGACAACGCTGAAAGGCATAATCAGTCTTAAATGATGTTGATGATTATGATGACGATGATGATGATGATGATGATGATGATGATACCGTTCAAAAGCAACAAGGAAACATTTCCGATTTTGTTGAAAAAGTATATTTCGCCTATTTATAACAAAGTTAGGCAATTAAGATAAGCCTTGGGCCCACAAAAAGTTTGTTCAGCGTGTGTTGAATAACTGAGGCAATGGTTCCCACGTAAAAAGCAGTCCTTACATTTTGGAATACCAATGGTTTGTAGGGAGCCCTAAAACCATAGTGATGACTGCTGTTTTTGTTCTTGCAACGACAGATGTTTCAATTTGAAAAAGAAAAACGATATTTCTTACCCTAACATTCAATCAGCCATTCTCTCTGTTCGTCATGGACCTGAAGTACCAACACCCTCTCCTCCAGATTCTTTGGATGATATAGATGATCACGAGCCATTGGTTCAACAAGGTGATAGTGAAGATTGCGGCGATCCTGGCACAACCGATCCCATTCCATTCTCACAATCTGAACTGAACGATTTACTTAGAGACCTAGGCCTTTCTAAAGAATCGGCAGAGGTTTTAGGATCTAGATTGAAAGATAAATATATGTTGGCTCCAGGTACATCCTTTTCCTGGTATCGATCGAGGGAAAAGGACTTAGTATCTGTCTTCTCTCAAGAAGGTGACATGGTGTTTCGCAGTGATGTTCCTGGACTTACGGCACGTTTCAAAACAGAATATGCTCCTGATGAGTGGTGACGTTTTATTGCTTCTTCGAAAACAATCCTTAATGCAGTACTTCTACACGATGGCAATAAGTATGCTTCTATATCAGTTGGACACTTGGTTCACTTCAAAGAATGTTACGAAAACCTTGAACTGGTTTTAAGCAAACTCTGCTATTCAGACCACAAATGGACACTATGTGACGATTTAAAAGTGAATGAACATTAAAGATCATTTTCTCCACTCAAATCTTGACTACTCCCCTGCAAACCTTGATGATGTAAATGAAGAGGAGGTTGAAAGATTCCACCAAGACATCATAGAAATGGAAGGAAGATATCAAGGAAGATGGAACGTCAACATAATAGCGGACTACTGCAGGATGATAAAAAGAGATGATCCTCAAAGACTCCACAGCCAGAAAGCAATAAAAGAAGCTTCGACAGAAAGCGAAAGCGTTATTATGAGGACTTACGAGCTTAAAGAGAAATGGAAGTGTACTGGAAATGTAGTTTAGAACATGATTAATAAATAAAAAAATTATAACGTTGGAAAAAATGTGATAAATTGCTTAAATTTTGTTATTATACCCAAAACTACTCCCTTTTTTGTGAGAAAACCTGACGCAATAAAAAAAATTGATTGCATTTTTTAAATCGTTCCATTTTATTCTGAGCCACCTTATTACTAGTGTTCCCATTTTGCCGGACTGATGCAACGATTAAGTGACTGTTATATGACAATATCTGACTTGCTAGGTGGAACCATTTGTCGTAATATATGTAATTGCGGAACATAGTAGTATGACATCGAGCTAACGAGACCATTTTAAGTGTGTGGTATTATCATCTGATGGAGCGGTCTGGTACTTCTGGTGGTATACATTCTTCGTCTCTTGTGGTGGGTTGTCTCGGCATGTGCTCCATAAAGTCGAAATGTATCGTCTTGAGTTGTTTTCATCGTAACTTTTCCATAGTTGTTCGTCCTCGAGGCCTAAAACTGGAAAATTACTATTGAGCTTCTGACTCCATTCCCATTCTTCCTATTATAAACCACATTGTTATTATTGTTATTGCTTTCATTATTGCTATGATTATGTATTGTTACATCGTTATACGATGGGCATGAGTGAACTTATTTCTGTGACAGTCTTGACTTTTCATCTCCCAAAATCTTCTTCTCATATTAGTTTTTCCTACGTTTTTTCTGTCCATGTTCTCTTATACGTAAGAGATGGTTTGGCTTTAAACTTACACATTTCGGTTAATGTTTTGAATTTAGCTGTATTCTTTAGATTTTGTTTGTGTTGACTATTTCCTGAAGAGCTTTTCATGTTTAACTATCAAATGTATTTTACCATTTATTGTGATGACAAGGTAGACAATCTTTTTGGTCAATCTACATCCTTCTTTCTGAGAATTTGGTCTTACAGTTTCAATCCTATTTTCCTGAACGTGTCCGAGATTTCCTCCAAATATTCCCTTATGTTTTTAGTTAATGATCTATCTCCAATGTAACAGTCTCTGGTCTACACAACCCAATTAGATTTGACTGTTCTGACTAATGTTTTAATTTTGCATTGCGAGAAATTTATTTTTTGTTGTATATATTCCACGTAATAAGTTATTGTTAATTTAATGATTATATCGTCGTTTGTTTCACAATGGAATCCAGTGGATTGAGTGATTTCTCCTAGGTATTTAAATGTGGGTACTTGAGATAGATTGTTAGACTCTGCTAACATGAGTTGCACAAGCTATCCCTATAACGTGTTTTTTCATATGGCATTTTTTGTCCACTTTTAACTGCTCTTTTATGTAATTGTAGAAAGGAGATTATCGTATCTTCCCTGTTGTCACAAAGGATCACTAGTGCATCTGCATAAGCCAAACTTCGTAAATGACTGATGCAATCAACCGATAGTAGTGGCGCATGGGGGAGGAGGTTTAGAAATGAGTATCTACACACACGTAGATAGTCTGTGTTCTTTCATAGGAAGAAAACCTTGCAGCAACCAGGAAATATGTCTCCTGCCTGCGTGTAACCTAAGAATTTAGAAAAATAGTTCCAGTTTAAATTAAACAAAAGTTAGTCTTGCCTTACCTCTACGCTTTGATATAGCTTAACGTGGGACAAATAATGAAAACTCCAAGTGATGAAGGATAGTTATGAACGCCTGAGACTTTTGTAAAAAATCATGTCAGTCCGTTCTATACTAAGTAAGTTTGGATGTGACTGCATAATTTTCACACGCTATGTGTACTTCATCTATTTCTCGGTCACCTGTTTCTTTTAGCTCTCCTCAAAAATCAGGTACCTGTTATCATTCCACAACTGCAATACCAGATCGTAAACATACAGCTCATTGACTGTACTTCTGCATAACACTAAAACTTTTTCACTATCTTTTTCCATTTCAACTAAACGAGTTGTGGAGCATATTAACCTTTAGTCTGCATATTACCCAAAAGCATTCTGTATTCAACTTGAGCTTTAAACCTTACCTGTTATTATGGATGAAGCTTGCCTCTCGTTATTTTCCAAATTTTTCTTTGCCTCCAGCAGAGAACCAGCATCTCTCTCACAGTGCAAATTGTCTACGCTTTTCTTATCATTTTGCCTTTCTATATCCTTTCTTCCATTTCTTCTGCAATCCTTATCCTATTACATCTGTCTTCATTCGAGCAGAAAGCTGCTTCTCCACACTGATTCCTTCTGCATTCTTGTCAACTGTTATTGTTGGGTGTCACTACTCAGTCAATAAAACCGAAATGACAAAATGCTTAACGTTAATAGGAGTAATATTTCGTATATTCCACACATTCTTTACTATATATATATTGTCATTATTGTTATTATTATTATTATTAATATTATTATTATGACTACTACTACTACTACTACTACTACTACTAGAAAACTCAGCAATGGTCTGCGATTGCTAAACATGTATGGGAATTCGATACACATACTTTCTCCATCTATCCCATCTTTCTGACCATCCCCTCATCCTCCCCCCTTTATCTGTTCATCACCACCTCCTCCCTCTCTCTCTGCCGTCGTCCTCCACCTCCCTCATTCTGTCTATCTTCTCCCTCCCTCTTCCTACGTTCATTTCCTTTCCCCTGTCTGTCCACCTTCTCTTCACACCTGTCTCTAACTTTGAGCCTGTTTATTGGTGTTTAAAAGAGAACCTTGATTGGGAACTGAAATCACTGAAAATGAATTTGTAAATTAGTTGAGATAATTGGTACATGATTGGTATATGGTTTGGATCTGTAAGGGTAGTAGTTCTAGTGACAATGGTTTTAATCTAGAAATGGGTAGGATTAAAATTTTGTAGATGATTAAGATTCTGTAGTGGGATTATAATCACACCGTTTACTTTCTCTGTTAAAACCGACTGCGAGGAATGAAACGAAACAGCACATTGCTGCCTACACAAATTCTGTTTGAAGTTATACTTAAGGAGAAGGAATATAATAATAGATACAATTTGTCCAGTGATTTAAATGTCTTGATGTGCTAGTTAAAACTGACTGTAAGAAAGAAAATTAACCACACATTTTCATGGCACAGCACAGCACCTTTGTCCCTCTCAGTGTTCTAACAGAAAACACGTAGAATGTCGTTTAAAAAAATATGTAGCTAATCGTTCAAATGGCTCTGAGCACTATGGGACTCAACATCTGTGGTCAGAAGTCCCCTAGAACTTAGAACTACTTACACCTAACTAACCTAAGGACATCACACACATCCATGCCCGAGGCAGGATTCGAACCTGCGACCGTAGCAGTCGCGCGGTTCCTGACTGAGCGCCTAGAACCGCTAGACCACCGCGGCCGGCTATGTAGCGTATGTCCATCTAAATGTTTACTAGAGTAATGTACAGAGGTTCGAAGTAAATCGATCAAGAACTTTTCGAGAATTTTTGCTAACAATCTTCCCCATTTATCTATTACATGTATATTTATGTACCATAAATATTAAAAATATGTAGCCTATTTCTGCCAGAACGTTTATTAGAGTATCGTGTAAAAATGTAAACTTAATTGGTGAAGAACTTTTGGAGATTTTTAGTAGTAACGGTAGACTACGACTTGCCTTTATTAGTAGAATAAGTTGTTGTTAGCGTCTAATATTATTATTGTTACTATTACTATTACTATTACCATATCAGTGGCAATGAAACATAAACATGCTACCGAGTATATTTAGTCTTCATCACTGTGTACTTCGGCCAAGAACAGCCAACTCGTTCGCAAATCCTGCAGGTCCACTGGTACCGACGCCGTGTCAACCACGGACAATGGAATCATGGTATGCGGCATGGAGGGGCATGAGATCAGCACACGCTCTCCCGACCGTTGCCAGTTCTGGTGACCTAGAGCCGATACTTCCCAGTTAAGTAGCTCCTAAAATGGCCTCACTAGGATGATTGAACTCTGTTTCAATTCTCCCAAAAGGGAAAAATCCCTGGTAGTACGGGGAATCGAAAACGGGTCATTCGTATGGCAGTCAGCAGTGCTGCCAACTCAGTTACGGTGCAAGAATATACAGTAAATAGTAAAAATACATTAGAAATAAGCAATATTAACATTCACTTTGATTTAATGAAATATCAACAATAACTGTTTGTACGTCGTCGCTGTAGAAAGAAGAGTATTTCTCATTCAAAAATGGTCTGGTCAAGTTCTGTCCCGTGCGCTGAATGGGGCGGCGGCAGGTTTAAAGGTTGGCGTATGATAGTGTGATGAAGCTTGGGGATAATGGTAGAAGGTAATGAGCCATTGTGTAAGGTTGTGTTCGGTATTTGATGGAAATTCACTCCAGTCGCGTCCAGGAGACCTAATCAGAGGCGCACTGTCACAGGGAGTGCACTTGTCAGCGTAAATTTTCCTCTCAAAAGAACGAAGATCCCTTGTTACAGAATAGCTACTTTTTTCCGTACAATTTTTCATGAAATACGTATTTGGATAAGAGGGGGGGGGGGGGGGGGGCGGATGTGGAATAGGACGCAGAAAAGAATAGCAGTTTCAGAAAGGACTTATGTCCCTGAAAACATAAGCTTAATGAAGTACCCAGGTTAATACTCCTCAGTGGCGTAGAGGTTACGGCATTTGAATCTCGTTCAGCATGAGCAGGTGTTCCAAATTCCATCCCTGCATCCGAAATTGCAATAGTGGAAATCAGTATTAAAGCATGGACATCTGTGGGAAAATTAACATCGTCCGTTGAAATGGTTATTCAAGTGTATGTGCAATAGTATGAGATCGAGTGTACCGAGAAATGCAATCAATGGTATTGCAGTTGATGTCAGTAGTCATCAACGATACATATGGTAGAGAGTAGAATTCGGTATAAAGGCAGTCGTTATGTGCTGTGCTAGCGTGTGAGTATGAGCCTTTACTGCAGTTGAGAAACACACAATTAATGACAGTGTGCGTTTTGTACATAAAGCACGATTGTGACAATGCCACGCGAAAAACAGTTATGATGTGATGCAAGAGCAAAAATCAAATGGTTCAAGTGGCTCTGAGCACTATGGGACTTAACTTCTGAGGTCATCAGTCCCCTAGAACTTAGAACTACTTAAACCTAACTTACCTAAGGACATCACACACATCCACGCCCGAGGCAGGATTCGAGCCTGCGACCGTAGCGGTCACGCGGTTCCAGACGTAGCGCCTAAAACCGCTCGGCAGCAAAAATCAGCACTTACGGCGAAATGGGATTCACTAATAGTAAAATCACCAAGAAACTGAACCGTTCAAGAACAGTGACTGATAATTTCGTTAGATTAGGCGCATGATGTGGATGGAACAGAAAATATGTGTAATGCAGAAAATTGTCTGAGGCATCGAAACGGTTACATATGTTCAAAGGCCCACAACCCGTTATTTATCTCAACTTGTTTCTGATTTACAGTTGTCAGTAATTGCCAGATGTGTACGATAAATTATGTCACATGATATACACCTTGCATTCAACAGACGGCTGCAGCAAACTGCTCTAACTGCCAAACATAAGCAGGCTAGATTGAAGTTTGCTGAAAAATGTATGTCATGCACTTCATGATGGGATAAAGTGATCTTCAGTGATGATAAGAAGTATAATTTATATGAATCGAGTGGATTTCAGTATTATTGGCATTATTTGTGAACAGAGCAGCATGTAAGAATGAGCAGAAAATTTGTGGGCGATGTGTTATTATTTGGGCAGCTTTCGGTGCTAGAGAGAAATCACACATTGTTCAGCTGAACACTGGAATGGAGTTCGAAATGAACACTGAGATACTAGAGACAGAAATGATTAGATTGCATGAGAAAGTAGGTGACGAAAGTCTAATGCTTCAACAAGATAATGCTTCTGTGCAAGCTTCCACTACACCAAAAAGTGGTTTTGAGATAAAGATATGGATGTTTTGACCTGGCCTACACGTAAGCAGGATTTGAATCCCGTGGAAGACGTTTGGGGGACACTTGCAAGGCGTATTTGTCACAATGGAAGGCATTTCGAGGCCGTGCGTGAGCCGAAAAGATTGACACAGGAAGAGTGGGCGACAGTGTCTCTACAAAAGCTACAAGCACTAAGAAAATTAATACCGAAGAGAATTTTTGGGTTAATTAGGCAGAACGAAAGTTGGACAAACTACTAACAATGCAAAAACGTTACATGGCAGTGAGTGCCTTAATACCAGTTTTCATCCAGGAAGTGCAGACGTCTTATTTTGTTAGTCGTGTTATGAAAGGAACAATTTAAGTCCGCCGTGATAGGTTATGTGTTACGTACATACCTTCTACTTTCGTAATAAATTCGATACACGTTTTCTTCGAAAATTGTACTAGTACTTTCGTAGGAACCCTGCCTTTATACCGATTTCTACTATTGTAAGTCTTCTAAGGGTTTCCTGAATCGCTTCGGGCGAATGTCGGAAATTTTTTGTCAATGCGTAATGCATAATGAATTTCGTACCCGTTTTTTCAGTCAATACGTTTTGTATGTAATGATCTAGGTACTGGCATAAGTGTACATTCTATGTGATTTAAAATGTTGTCGATCAGCTTCAATCTCATTGTATTTTACACTTCTATTTCCGACATCCACAGAAATGTTATCTTAGATAGCTGGCTTCACTTACATCCGTCCGGGACGTCGCCCAGGATATTAGTAACGATCTATCGTTCACGCGCTGGCCGTAGACTACGCTCAACTACTTGTTTCAAAACACATCGTGTTTGCTACATATTCATCGAAAATGTCCACTTGTGTACAATACCTAAACAGAATAGCTATTGTCAGTGTATAGCAGAAACGACTGTTGCACTGTTTGTGAGCACGAATCGACTCATTTTGTATGCAAAGTGCTTATTGTTACACTGCCCGAAAACGCATAGCATTACACTAAGGTGACCACCCGAATTCCGGAACCGCATCTGTATGCATAGCCAGAGGTGCCGGGAAGCATTTCGCACCTTCAGGCAACCATGTGTACGTTTATTCCCATGACATCGAAAGTTGCTCTGAGGCAGCAGACTTTGAGGGATGAAGTGAGGGCTCCTGTGCTTACAGGTTTCTCAAAGAACTCGATTTTCATTGCGCCGCAGTAAGTTTGTTTTCGGATGTTTCCAACAGTCGTTCAACAATCATGGTCAAGAAGAATGTTACGTCGATTGTAACAGGCGTGGACAGAGTATCGAACGGGAAAAGAATTCAGTTACCTACTTTTTGTCGGCTTCCCACTTTGATATCCAGTTGTTTAACTGATTAGTAATAACAAGGTTTTGTTCACTGTGTGATCAGAGCTGTATTTTGATATGCCATAAAGATAACGTCTGAAATTCATCTGCGCTAATGGCAGTTGAACATCAAGACTGTGGATTAATTTATGTGAATGAATTTAGCAGTCAGCAGTAATTTATACAGCTTTTTTAAAATTTTTTCCTCACCTTCAGTTCACCCAATACATTTGTATCTCCATCAATACAAAATTTTTGTCGGTAGCAGTTTGAACGCTGAAGCTGCCAATATGAGAAATAACAACTTGTTTAACTGCCATGTTTCCCGAGTTGCGTATTTACGTTTAGTTAGTAGTTAGTAGCAGTTAGCTTTACTACGTAATTTGTAACTCATTTTTAGAATTTCTAATCGTGATAGCTGGTTGATGAATGAATGGGTGGATGGTGTGCAGTCTAGTTTCACATCGTATAAAAAGGTAATGCACCATAAAATCACGGAGAAAAGTTCGTAACTTTGATCTTAACTGTCTTTCAACATCGTTACCGGCGTGGTGGCTGCACATGCTGAACCAAAAGGATACTGCTATTTTAAGTGATTTCAAATCTTGTTTGCCTAGATCCACACATATACTCTGCAAATCATAAGATTATGCGTGAGAGAACGATGGAACTGGTACGAGTATCAGCTGGTCTCGTTTGCCGTGCACTAAATTTGGCGATAAACGTATCCAGTCACTATTCACACAAGATTTATATTGGTCAAACCGGTTTTAACGCTGTTGTCATTTTCACTAGCCCCATTAAAGAAAAAAAATATACAAACGCATTTGTCAACGCTACAATCATTACATTAATAATTGCGAACTTATTCTGCAACCTGACGATCACAGAAATCATGTCTGTGTTGGCTGCGGAGTAACGTACATGTATCGACGTTTATTATTACTTAATAACTTTTAAACCATTTTTCCATTATTATTGACAGTTCTTTAATTACGTAGAGCAGTCTTATGTGTCATTTCACGTCACCTTAATATTAATTACGGATATGGATCAAATTGTATTAGCCTGTAAAGACATAGCCAGCTATATAAGGACATCAAGAGACTATCGCTCTCAGTGCTAAGTCATCTAGTAGATCACGCTAACGTGCTGTTTCACGACTGCGTTTCCATACTGAACACGTGGTACTCATTACGATTTTCATGGGCTTTAACAAAAGAGCTAAGCTTTGGCCATTACCAATGTTTTGCATGCAGTAATTAGCGAGCTGTAATGTTACAGATTTCTACCAACCGATTCATTAGAGCAGACTACATTGCCCTACCTGACACCTCATGCAGCCAGGCCGTCTCTGCTAAATTCCAATACCTACTCGGGATTTCAGCATATCATTGTCGAGTATTCTAGCACGTCCAGGAGGAACATTACAGAGATGTGTCGCGTGGTTATAGCCTAGAAACAATTAATTAAATGGGGTCTCGTGTAAGTTAAGGTCCTTGTTTGGGTGTCTATCTTACAAGGGAACCTCCCCATCGCACCCACCTAAGATTTAGTTATAAGTTGGCACAGTGGATAGGCCTAGAAAAACTGAACACAGATCAATCGAGAAAACAAGAAGAAATTGTGTGGAGCTATGAAAAAAACAAGCAAAATATACAAACTGAGTAGTCCATGTGCATGATAGGCAGCATCCAGGAGGATGTGAGCTCAGCACCGTCGTGGTCCCGTGGTTAGAGTGAGCAGCTGCGTAACGAAAGGTCATTGGTTCAAGTCTTTCCTCGAGTGAAAATAAGAGCAATTACTTTCTTTGGGGGCCATTTAGTGACCTATAAGTATTTCAGTGCAAAAAATCAGTCGTTGTATGGATACATTATGATGGCTTCATTTGTACTGTACTCAGTCACTTGGGACTGATTTACTCTTCGGCAGTACGTTCACATTCCTTCAATACTAGAACAGGGATTAATGAAAACGAAAGATTATATCACTGCACCTGAAGGCTGAAATTACTTACTGAAATGTTTTGTGAACAACGAAATCATTTAAGTTCGTAACGGTGCCTGTCAATATATTAACTTTGTGGATGGATGTTGTTGGTTACTTAGTACTGAAACGCGGAATATACACGGGCTCTCCACATGCATGCGGGCACTCCCGTTATTTCATACATGTGTTGAGGACATCGATGGTTAATCATGTTCGCAGGATGTTTTGTGACAAATTATCGAAATTTGGCCGAGTGAGAAGGCAAAACATTTTTAACATGTGCGCTACCTTTAAAAAATCTATATGTGTTATAAAAAAGGATGTACGTGCGTATGTACGTATTTATGTTGCACATCTGCTCGTAAAGCACTAGACCGATTGGAACCAAACCTGGTACAATATCACTTACTGTCTGGAAATAATCGCTGTTGGGGGTAAGAAGCGGCTGCCTATCAAAGGAATGGTGATAGGGATGAAAAAGCAGTGTAGTCAACGACAAGCGAGTGTTCAGAATTTAGACAGCCAGTATTTGATAATGAGGGCATTTAGAGACTTCCGATATACTTTCCACCTAATTCAAAACCTTTACGAAACTTTTCCAAGCTGTCGACACACACAAAATGATGAAAGGAAAAAATTTTTCATTTTCTGTATTTATTACTTCTCTGCTACCAACTCTCCCGTAACTCTTATCGCTGACAGTATACGCATATGCCACTGAATGTACGCAGAAAAATATATCATAGTACTACGACGTCATAAACACTGAGCAGCGTGAAATTGCAGGGCGAAATTCGCTAGAGATACGGGTGAAATATGTGTACAAATATGTGAAGTGTAAATGAAATATTTGACATGAGCGTATGCGGCAAAGCCACGGGAAATGTCTCTTCGTAAACCCCTGGGGCGGTTTCAACCAAATTTGGTACACATATTATTTATAATCTGGAAAGAAATACCTTGGGGACAAGAACACACAGACTTCTACTGGGATTGGCGTGATAACTTGAAGGGAAAAGAGGGGAGGAGGACATTGACAAAGAGTGGGGGCTGCAGAACGTGGACAGAGAGAAGCGATGGAGGAGATAGACAGGGAGGGAGTGAAGGAGGAGATGAACTAAGAGGGGGGTGGGGGGAAGGAAGATAGTGATTCATAGAAAATTGGAATAAAGTACTTACCCATGCAACACCTGGTACTAAGCTAGATCTTACATAAAGGAATGCGCTAATATTTGTGACTATTGGCAGTGGGATCATTTATAAATGAATCTAGGCAGTGAGCAAAATGAGGGAGAGATTTCCGACTGGCTCCAATTGTAAGACTGTCTATTGCACGTACAGCGTTTCTGAAAAAGAGGAATTCGCTAACGTATGATATAAATAAAAGTGTTAGAAAGACTTTTATGAAGGTATTGATAAACAGTGTGGTGTAAAACGTGAAAGTGAAAGAAGAGAATAGAAGTTTTTAAAATCTGTGCTACAGTAGACCACTGATGTTTAAATGGTTAGATTGAGTAGTTAATAAGATATTACTGAATCTAATGTGGGAAGAAAGTTATGGTACAACATGACTAAAAGAAGGGATGGGTTGATAGGACACTTCCTGCGGGTTGAAGGAAACGTCAGTTTTAAAACGGTGGTAAACGTTGTGGACAAACATTGGGAAAAGGACTACGGGATGAATGCCGTAAGTGGGTTCAAATGGCTATAGACTGCACAATATGGACTAGTGCGGTGTGCTACGTCAAACCGTTATTCGAACTAAAGGTCACAACAACATCTTTGACGATCCCTGTCGTTTTACACTAACATAGCACATTTTTTTTAATATTTTGTTGCACATCTTACAGCTAAAGTTGAACCTTACTAGTTGGTATTTAGTAATCGACTGGCACTGAGCTAAAATGACGTTCCACCACCGCAATAGACATTTCCATCTGAAGATAACTCTGCAGAAGGAAAAAAAGTTGAGAAGTAAAAAATAAATTATACCAAAACAAACAATAGAAATGTTACGTAAATAACCAACAGATGTGTAAGACAGCACCCCTCCCCCACCCCCTCCCACAACGAAATCTCGTGCTCAAAATGGCTAGTAATTCTAACCATGTGTAATCATGTAACATGGTAGGAAAAAAAGTGCTAATGATGTACAGGCAACCTAGAAACATTTCAACAATGGCAATAAGCCAAAAGGAATTTGTTAGCGTGCTTCTGCATTCCGCTTCGTTACCAAAGCATTTTCGGCATCAGCATGTATATGGGCTTCCTTCCTCCTTTTGGAATGCTGAATCGAATAAAATATGAAAGACTGTAGAGGCTGATACGACAAACCATGGATATTGACCCAGAAAAATGCTATATTTATACCCAGAAATCAACTTTACCATTGTCAAATACTGTTATTGTCCAAAATGTATTTATTGGCATTTGTAATCATAGCATTATCAGAGACCATAACGTGGTTTTACTCTATCTACGAGGCTATGCTTGAGAATTATGTTTAACTTAAGAGGGTAATTTAACCACAGAGGTCCTTAATTTTAAAACTTTTGTCACACAGTTTCTTCATAACATGTTTCCTAATCTTAATTTGTGATCGCGATTCAGAATATTAATTTTATTTTGCTATATCTTTCCAGGATTTTAACAAAAAACCGAATATTTTATAGATTGAACTAATAGAGGCAGGTATATTAAAATAATATTTCACTTAGGTCTATACTTTTTAGTTATTGTTTTATTTTTAGGCATTTACTAAGAATGCTCCGAAAAATGGTCTTAGCGACATTTGAAGGGTACCGCTGTATTTACATTTCAAATTTCCACTTTTTTGACTTCTTCGTTAACCATTAAGATTTACAATCGATTTTCAACGTATAACGATAGTCGGCAATCATTCCGTCTTACCTCGTAGCTTTTCTCCAGCTTTTAATGTATTGGCGCCTGTATTATCCTCCCACCTCAGTATAGCAATTTCAGAAAAGTATTTCATTTGTAAGTGCAAAGCTTGACCTAGAATAACAGTAGATATATATGTATAGAACAGCTGTGGACCAGAGAAAGGAAAAGAACGCAAACCAAAAATAAATGAAACATCAGTTAGTTCGCCGTTCTGAAATTTCCAAAAATGCTTGAAACATAATAAAACATTAGACTCTTAGTGTATTTTTAAAGTTACTAAAAATAATCTAAAGTGAAACTAAAACTAAACTACACATCATGTACGTGTAAATGGGAAATGAATAATACTTTCAATAGAGGCATAAAAATGTTAGTTAAGAGCACCCATTTATCCTCAGTCATCTTCTGTCGATCAGACATATTTTTGAAGTGATCACAGTATTCCAGAAGACACACGTGCCTCACAGCTTTGCTGACGCTGAACTGTACGCGTATATTGCATCCATTCAAGAGTTCTCATAGGGTCGTCTCTGATATACGACGACATCCTTGCCGTGAGTATCATCTGATGGAATTAATAGCTATATTAATTACCTTCTTGACGTAGTCCTGCAAAGAAGAAACCCATTTCTCCGGAACCGAAATTTCTCGATAGGAAACACGCAGTTCTCGTAGAACTCCTTGGGCTACATCGACTTCGCTCGAGACTTGGCCGTACCAGCAGTGACATCTGGCCAGGCTGCCACAGTGCGGCATCGTTACTCATTTCCCAGTGACAGGGTGGTGGTCTGTCGCAGTGCGCACCTCTCTCTGAACTCTGGACCTCAGTCCTCGAACAAAGCCCTGGCCCGCACCGTTAACCCATTTCGCTAATGCATGTATTTGGCATGGCTTTAGCGTGACAGCAAAGCTCCGTTCCACAGTGGTCTTTTAGGCTTTACTTACCAACTGGAGCGGACTAAAGTACCACCATTTCCAGAAAGGTTCTCATATAAATGTCCCATTGCTAGAACTCACCATCATCTATTGCCCTTCGACTGGTCAAATATTGTCACACAATTGTTTCATTAGTGTCTCTCACTTTCACCAGTCACCAGTATTTAAGACAGCAAGATAGTCGATTCTCCCCATCATTTTTCCTTTATAATAGAATCTACTACAGCTGCTACAGCGTTAATCTACGGTACACGCTTAAAAGGACTGCATACATCATTTGCTTTCCTATTGCTTACTTTTTCCTCCGTATACTCTATTTTACTCGTTCTTCTCAGTGTAAAAGTAAATGTGATTCTCCCATATTTCTTTACGAAAGATGGCTCTTATTGTGGTAAATTTTACGTTGCGATTGAATACTTCAGGAGTTTAATGTCTTTCTCACTCTGCTTAACTCAAACACTCCTTTTCAAACATTACATGCAAATATGAAGAAATAAATAAATATACAAAATAAAATAAAATAAAAAAAGTAAAATAAAATACAAACACGCACCACGAAGGAAATACCCGAATGGGATGAAAACCTATGGATGTTATGTACATGTACATACAAACAAATGATTACAATTCCAGAAAAAATGGATGTTTTATTCAAGGGAAAGGGCTTCACAAAATGAGCAAATCAGTAACCCATTGGTCCACCTCTTGTCGTCTTGCAAGCAGTTACTCGGCTTGGCACTGATTGAAAGAGTTGTTGGGTGCTCTCCTGAGGGGTATGGAGCCAAATTCATTCCACGCTCTTTTTTAGATTGAAGTCGGCTTATAGGTATACCTGCTTGAAGGAAGTTCCTCTAGCTAAGGGCTCACCTTCAGAGGATGTCATGTTTCCAACTAGTGAAGGAATTAGCATATTTCATCAAAATGTAAACGGTTTTACAGATAAAGTTAGTGAACTGCTTATAGATGTTGACTCTGAAATTATTGGTATGTCGGAGCACCACTTAAATAATTTGACAATTCAGAGGTTTCCTATTCCACGATACAGTTTAGCTGGCTTGTTTTCAAGGAGTTCCTTGGGGGTTGGGGGAGTGGCTACATGCATAAAAAAACAGTATTCCATTTGAGTCCATATACGTATCACGACACTGCACTTGACAGATACTTGAAAATTGTGCAGGGGCAATTGAATTTAGTGAAACTAAACTTCCAATTGTTGTTGTTTGTAGGTCCCCTAACTCTAACTTCAGAGCATTTCTGCTTAGGCTGGAAAGGTTCTTGATTCACTTTGTAGGATGTTGCAGAAATTCGTTATATGTGGTGACTTCAATATAAATTTTGTGCATCATGGAACAAGAGAAAGGATGTTGGTGGATCTCCTAAATTAATATGATCTGATGCAGACTGTGTTTTTTCCAACTAGGGTGCAGGCGAACAGTAGCACACCCATAAACAATATATTTACTCATTCTTAATTACTAGATGGGCATTCTGTTAGTAAAAGCGTGAATAGCCTTTCAGACCATGATCCACAAATTTTAACACTAAAAGACTTTTGTACTCAAACAAATCTCACATTTAATTACAAACTGTGTAAGAAAGTTAAACCAACAGCAATAGAGATTTATAAACCTTGTCAAGGAACAAGAGTGGTAGGATGATTATAGTTCCGATAACACAGATGATAAATATAAAGCTTTCCTTACGAAATTTCTCATGTTCTTTGAGAGTTGCTTTCCATTAGAACCTTCTAAACGGGGTACTGGCAGTAAAAGGCAGCTCGGGTGGCTGACCAATGGGATAAGGATACCATGTAGAACAAAGTGGGGATTATATCAGAGCGTTAGAAGTAGTCACAATCAACCTACAGTAGCCCTATATTTGATGAAGGAATATATATATATATATATATATATATATATATATATATATATATATATATATATATATAATGTAAAATGAATGGATGAAATGGGGAAGAAAGGGCTTTAAAATTTTTTGTTTTTTACTCTTTCAGTACGAACTTTGTTGTAGAACCCCTTTTTTTACGTGTGGTAATAAAAATTCATTTAGACAGAATTAAGCACATTTAAAATTACGTGAACTTTAGCAGCCCTCTCATGCTCATAAATTGAAACTAATTGATTAATAACATTTATGACTTTGAAAATTATTTAAATTAAATTTTTTACGTATTTCGGCCTTGGCACATATTTTCTAGATGCAGTCGGTTTTTAAATATTTACTGAATTCTTTCCCGGCGTTAGCTATGGAACACAAAACTGTGTCTGTTTACATAAAATGGTTAAATATCGCCAAGCCGACTTGAACTTGTAATTATCATTGACAAAACACACTTCACTATACGTTTAAGTTATTTCCTTTAGAAATTGAAAGAACCAACAGATTAACAACTTCAACGTTAATTATCCGCCTATGAATGCACAAATGTAAAACCAGTAATAAATTCAATCAGCATCAGGATCGCTGTAAAAGAAAAATATTTAGTAATTCACTGCTAATTTTACCTGCTCCCGATATACGGGTTTGGTTAATTTTATGGCGGAACAATTTTTTAAATGTGCCGCCGCTGCAAATCGTTCGGTCGCGGCACAGCCCAGAAACACAAACGATAATCGTTAAAAGTGCTGAAAATTCTTTAAAGAAATATTATAGATCACATGGGCAAGCTAATTTACATTAGTAATACACAATTTTGATGAATGGTAATGTATTTAGACCATAACAATAATTAAAATTACACACCTTTATAATTTCTCCTCTAATGGCGGCTAAAGATAGATACAGACAAAAGAAGTCTACTCATTCATATAATGCTACGTCACAGGTTCCTCTCTCTCTCAGCTCTCGAGGGACACGACAAAGAATGCACATTATGTAGTGCTATTTATACTATTGCTGATTACGAATATCTCTTTGTAATCTCACAACATTATTTTCCCCTGTGGCTATATTTTACATTTTTTCATCGCAGATATTAACATATTTCGTAATTACATTATGAGTGTAGAAATATTACAATCATAAATACATCGATAATATTATTACAGAAAAGTATTACAATAATAACCAACGACCTTTATACAAAATTAAATAATATTTTTTGTTAAAGAATTACAGTCTATAGGAATTGCTTCATAGCGGCGTACATAGTACAATTAAATGACATTTTAGTTTATTAATAGTGTGTGTGCTGCCAGGGAACGTTACATATAGAAGCAGTATTGTAAAGTGCTTAAAATATTATTAGGAAGGTAAAGAGTATGTTGTACCCAAATTGAATAGCAAATTCACAGGACAAAATTAAAACCATATGGTCAGTTGTGAAGGAAGCGTCAGGCCAGCAGCACAGGGTCGACGATATAAAGTCAGTTCACAGTAATAATATTTCCATTACTGATAAATCAGATATATGTACAGTATTTAACAATCAGTTTCTGAGAATTGCTGGTGAATTAAATAAAAATTTAGTTTCTCCAGGGAATCATATAACTTCCTTGGCAAACGCCTTTCCACGATTGATGTCTGAAATACTCCTCTGTGATACTGACAAGGGGGAGATTGAGTCAATAATTAAATCACTGAAGACTAAGGAGTCTCATGGATATGGAGTGCCTAGCAGAATATTAAAGTACTGTGCTGCACATGTTAGCCGTGTATTTAGCAATATTTGTAATTTTTCCTTTAGGAGTGGTAAGTTTCCTGAACGAGTGAAGCACTCAGTAGTAAATCCGCTTTATAAAGAGGGAGAAAGGTGTAATGTAGACAGTTTTTGACCTATTTCTATGCTATCAGTGTTTGCTAAAGTTATTGAAAAGGCTGTGTATGTAAGGATAATTGAGCATTTTATATTACACAATTTGCTATCAAATGTACAGATTGGCTTTAGAAGTCGTTTAACAAGCGAAAATGCTATATTCTCTTGTTTCTGTGAGGTACTGGATAGGTTAAAGAAAAGTTTTCGAACGCTAGGCATATTCTTTGATTTAAGAATGTCGTTTAATTGTGTTGATCACATAATATTGCTCCAGAAGTTGGTCCATTACAGAATATGGGGAGTAACTCACGATTGGTTCACCTCATACTTTAGCAACAGGCAGCAAAAGGTCATTATTTACAGTGTTAAGAATGGCTGTGATGTGGGGTGTGAGTGGGGTACGGTCAAGACGGGGGGGGGGGAGGGGGAGGATACCCCAGGGATCTATGTTGGGACACTCCTGTTCCTTATTTATATAAATGATATGCCCTCTAGTATTACGGCTGACTCTCAAATATTTCTGTTTGCTGATGGCACTAGCTTGGTAGTAAAGTATGCTGTGTGCGAGACTGGCTCGATTTCAAATAGTACAGTTCATGACCTAAGTTCATGGCTTGTTAGAAAATAAACTAACGCTAAATCACAGTGAGACTCAATTTTTACAGTTTCAACAAAACCTGATGTTTTAATTTCACAGAATGGGCATACTATTAGTGAAACTGAACAGTTCCAATTTCTAGGTGTTCAGATAGATAGTAAGCTGTCGTAGAAAGCCCATATTCAGGATCCTGTTCAAATACTTAATACTGCCATTTTTACTATTCGAACGGTATCTGAAGTGAGTGATCTTCGACATGAAAATCTGTATATATTGCTTATTTTCATTCGCTTATGTCGTGTGGAATGTCAGATCCCTTAATCGGGCAGGTAGGTTAGAAAATTTAAAAAGGGAAATGGACAGGTTAAAGTTAGATATAGTGGGAATTAGTGAAGTTCGGTGGCAGGAGGAACAAGACTTTTGGTCAGGTGAATACAGGGTTATAAATACAAAATCAAATAGGGGTAATGCAGGAGTAGGTTTAATAATGAATAAAAAAATAGGAGTGCGGGTAAGCTACTACAAACAGCATAGTGAACGCATTATTGTGGCCAAGATAGACACAAAGTCCATGCCTACTACAGTAGTACAAGTTTATATGCCAACTAGCTCTGCAGATCATGAAGAAATTGATGAAATGTATGATGAGATATAAGAAATTATTCAGGTAGTCAAGGGAGACGAAAATTTAATAGTCATGGGTGACTGGAATTCGAGAGTAGGAAAAGGGAGAGAAGGAAACATAGTAGGTGAATAAGGATTGGGGGGAAGAAATGAAAGAGGAAGCCGTCTGGTAGAATTTTGCACAGAGGATAGCTTAATCATAGCTAATACTTGGTTCGAGAATCATAAAAGAAGGTTGTATACATGGAAGAATCCTGGAGATACTAGAAGGTATCAGATAGATTATATAATGGCAAGACAGAGATTTAGGAACCTGGTTTTAAATTGTAAGACATTTCCAGGGGCAGATGTGGACTCTGACCACAATCTATTGGTTATGAGCTGTAGATTAAAACTGAAGAAACTACAAAAAGGTGGGAATTTAAGGAGATGGGTCCTGGATAAACTGACTAAACCAGAGGTTGTAGAGAGTTTCAGGGAGAGCATAAGGGAACAATTGACAGGAATGTGGGAAAGAAATACAGTAGAAGAAGACTGGGTAGCTCTGAGGGATGAAGTAGTGAAGGCAGCAGACGATCAAGTAGGTAAAAAGATGAGGGCTAATAGAAATCCTTGGGTAACAGAAGAAATATTGAATTTAACTGATGAAAGGAGAAAATATAAAAATGCAGTAAATGAAGCAGGCAAAAAGGAATACAAACGTCTCAAAAATGAGATCGACAGGAAGCGCAAAATGGCTAAGCAGGGATGGCTAGAGGACAAATGTAAGGATGTAGAGGCTTATCTCACTAGGGGTAAGATAGATACTGCCTACAGAAAAATTAAAGAGACCTTTGGAGAGAAGAGAACCACTTGTATGAATATCAAGAGCTCAGATGGAAACCCACTTCTAAGCAAAGAGAGGAAGGCAGAAAGGTGGAAGGAGTATATAGAGGGTTTATACAAGGGCGATGTACTTGGGAACAATATTCTGGAAATGGAAGAGGATGTAGATGAAGATGAAATGGGAGATAAGATACTGCGTGAAGAGTCTGACAGAGCACTGAAAGATCTGAGTCAAAACAAGGCCCAGGGAGTAGACAACACTCCATTAGAACTATTGACGGCCTTGGGAGAGCCAATCATTACAAAACTCTACCATCTGGTGAGCAAGATGTATCAGACAGGCGAAATACCCTCAGACCTCAAGAAGAATATAATAATTACAATCCCAAAGAAAGCAGGTGTTGACAGATGTGAAAATTACCGAACTATCAGTTTAATAAGAAACAGCTGCAAAATACCTCGGGGAAGAGCAGTTTGGATTCCGTAGAAATGTTGGAATACGTGAGGCCATACTAACCTTACGACTTATCTTAGAAGAAAGATTATGAAAAGGCAAACCTACGTTTCTAGCATTTGTAGGCTTAGGGAAAGCTTTTGACAATGTTGACTGGAATAATCTCTTTCAAATTCTGAAGGCGACGGGGGTAAAATACAGGGAGCGAATGGCTATTTACAATTTGTACAGAAACCAGATGGCAGTTATAAGAGTCGAGGGACATGAAAGGGAAGCAGTGGTTGGGAAGGGAGTAAGACAGGGTTGTAGCCTGTCCCCGATGTTATTCAATCTGTTTATTGAGCAAGCAGTAAGGGAAACAAATGAAAAATTCGGAGTTGGTATTAAAGTCCATGGAGAAGAAGTAAAAACGTTGAGGTTCGCCGATGACATTGTAATTCTGTCAGAGACAGCAAAGGACTTGGAAGAGCAGTTGAACGGAATGGACAGTGTCTTGAAAGGAGGATATAAGATGAACATCAACAAAAGCAAAACGAGGATAATGGAATGTAGTCGAATTAAGTCGGTTGATGCTGAGGGAATTAGATTAGGAAATGAGACACTTAAAGTAGTAAAGGAGTTTTGCTATTTGGGTAGCAAAATAACTGATGATGGTCGAAGTAGAGAGGATATAAAATGTAGACTGGCAATGGCAAGGAAAGCGTTTCTGAAGAAGAGAAATTTGTTAACATCGAGTACAGATTTAAGTGTCAGGAAGTCGTTTCTGAATGTATTTGTATGGAGTGTAGCTATGTATGGAAGTGAAACATGGACGATAAATAGTTTGGACAAGAAGAGAATAGAAGCTTTCAAAATGTGGTGCTACAGAAGAATGCTGAAGATTAGATGGGTAGATCACATAACTAACGAGGAGGTATTGAATAGATTTGGGGAGAAGAGGAGTTTGTAGCACATCTTGACAAAAAGAAGGGATCTGTTGGTAGGACATGTTTTGAGGCATCAAGGGATCATAAATTTAGCATTGGAGGGCAGCGTGGAGGGTAAAAATCGTAGAGGGAGACCAAGAGATGAATACACTAAGCAGATTCAGAAATTTGTAGGTCGCAGTAAGTAGTAGGAGATGAAGAAGCTTGCACAGGATAGAGTAGCATGGAGAGCTGCATCAAACCAGTCTCAGGACTGAAGACCACAGCAACAACCTGTCGTATGGAATTATATTTTGGGGTTACTCTTCGCATTCTAAAAGGTTATTTTTGGTTCAGAAATGGGCGGTTCGGGCAATAGGTGGTGTAAGTTCACGAACCTCTTGTCGACCCCTGTTCATGAGACTGGGTATTTTGACATTGGCGTCTCAATACATATATTCCTTACTGTCATTTATTGTTAACAGTATTAGCTTCTTCTCAAGAAGAATCAGCTTTGACGCAGTTAATACTCGGCGGAAATCAAACCTGCTTTCGGATAGGACTTTCGTAGCTCTTGTGCAGAAAGGTGTGCAGTATAGAGCTGCATCCATTTTCAATAAGCTACCAATCTAATTCAAAAATCTTAGCAGTAATCCAAGCGCTTTCAAATCGAAACTGAAGAGTTTGCTCATGAGCCACTCCTTCTATTCTGTCGAGGAGTTCCATGAAAAATTAAGCTGATTCTTGTTGTGTTGCTGATTGCATGTACTTAAACTTATGGATGACTTTTTTCGGGTTGATAAACGTTTTACGTTTACCTGTTATTACTTTTATGTTGTAATTTCAAGCAATGACACGTTCCACGACCTTGGAGATTTGTTCCTCGATTTGGTCCTACGGAACTTGACCTGAAAATAAAGAAATAAATAAGTTATATCGTTAAAATCCCGCGATGGTTGGAGGGTCCTGCCCGTATCGCTCGAAGCATTCTCAATCACTGCTGAGTGTGGGTGGGCATTATCTTGCTGAAACATAAGCCCAGGATGCCTTGTCATGAGGAGGAAAAAACCGGTGAGGATAAATCGTCGACTTAGCTCTGTGCTGTAAGAGTGTCGCACATGATAAGCAAAGGGGTCCCCTGCTAGCAAAAGAAATAGCACCCCAGATTGTCACTCTGCAATATCAGGCTCTGTAGCGGGTGACACTCAGGTTGGTATCCCACTGCTGCCTGGGGCATCTCCAGGCACGTCTTCGACCTGAAGGCTCATTGACTGGAGAAGAAATGTCTTCAGTGAGACCCGCTTGGAAATGAGCCCCGATGACTAACGAAGACCGAATTACAATAGACGGGGCATGGTACTTGGTAGTGTGTGAGATGACTACCGACGGCAGTGTTTGGTATGCAACTTGCTACAATATTGGCCACAATGCTGGTAAGAATGTCTTGCAGGATGTTCCATTCCTCCAGCAGGGTGGCTCATTACTGCTGGATGGTGGCCGATGCATGTGGACGTTCTGCAATGTCTCCTCAATAGGTCCCACACATGCTCCCTCTTATTTAAGTTGATGGATCGGACAGGCGAGCCTGTTCGCCGCATATCCTCTCATACCGAGAGCTCCGCCACCTGCGTTGTTCGCAGCAGCCGCGCTTTGTCATCCACACGAATGAAGTCAGGGCCGAATCCACTCCCGAAAAACCACACATTCGGGTGGTGTTCGATAATTCTGCGCATGTCTATACCTCTCATACGTATGGCGAGAGGTGCGAACACGTTATGCGCCCAGGAAGACTATCAAACTTCATCGTTCTGTTAGTCGTGGTGAGGAAAGGCACAATGTTGCTTAGTCGTACTGACTTCCAAATGCTTGAAGATGAAACACCGACCTGTCAACGTACTTGTGACACTGTGTCCTTTACCAGGTGTGTCTTTTTAAGGGTGTGAAACGCCTGGTTAAATCCGCAGGACGGAACAGGTGGTTCGAATTATAGAAAGAGGCCAAAAATGAGCTGCTGTCAGTTACTGGAACACACACAACTTTATTTACAATACTGGCCATTAAAATTGCTACACCAATAAGAAATGCAGATGATAAACGGGTATTCATTGCACGAATATATTATACTAGAACTGACATGTGATTACATTTTCACGCATTGTGGGTGCATAGATCCTGAGAAATCAGTACCCAGAACAACCACCTCTGGCCGTAATAATGGTCTTGATACGCCTGGGCATTGAGTCAAACAGAGATTGGATGGCGCATACAGATACAGCTGCCCATGCAGCTTCAACACGATAGCACAGTTCATCAAGAGTAGTGATTGGCGTACTGTGACGAGCCAGATGCTTGGCCACCATTGACCAGACGTTTTCAATTGGCGAGAGATCTGGAGAATGTGCTGGCCAGGGCAGCAGTCTAACATTTTCTGTATCCAGAAAGACCCGTACAGGATCTGCAACATGCGGTCGTGAATTATCCTGCTGAAATGTAGAGTTTTGCAGGGATCGAATGAAGGGTAGAGCCACTGGTCGTAAGACATCTGAAATGTAGCGTCCAATGTTCAAAGTGCCGTCAATGCGAACAAGAGGTGACCGAGACGTGTAACCAATGGCACCCCATACCATCACGCCGGGTGATACGCCATTATGGCGATGACGAATACACGTTTCCAATGTGCGTTCACCGCGATGTCGCCAAACACGGATGCGACCATCATGATGCTGTAAACAGAACTTGGAATCATCCGAAAAAATGACGTTTTGCCATTCGTGCACCCAGGTTCGTCGATGAGTACACCATCGCAGGCGCTCCTGCCTGTGATTCAGCGTCAAGGGTAACCGCAGCCATGGTCTCCGAGCTGATAGTCCATGCTGCTGAAAACGTCGTCGAACTGTTCGTGCATATGGTTGTTGTCTTGCAAACGTCCGCATGTGTTGACTCAGGGATCGAGACGTGGCTGCACGATACGTTACAGCCATGCGGATAAGATGCCTGTCATCTCGACAGCTTGTGATACGAGGCCGTTGGGATCCAGCACGGCGTTCCGTATTACCCTCCTGAACCCACCGATTCCATATTCTGCTAACAGTCATTGGAAGTCGACCAACGCGAGCAGCAATGTCGCGATACGATAAACCACAATCGCGATAGGCTACAATCCGACCTTTATGAAAGTCGGAAAAGTGATGGTACGCATTTCTCCTCCTTACACGAGACATCACAACAACGTTTCACCAGGCAACGCCGGTCAGCTGCTCCTTGTGTATGAGAAATTGGTTGGAAACTTTCGTCATGTCAGCACGTTGTAGGTGTCGCCACTGGCGCCAACGTTGAGTGAATGCTCAGAAAAGCTAAATTCCTGTCGGTTGAATTTCGCGTCTGCAGCACGTCATCTTCGTGGTATAGCAGTTTTAATGGCCAATAGTGTATCTTGGATTTGCCGCAAATAAGGATACACTCCTTGGGAAGTAGTACGTGGATGATGCAGCAAGACGTTAGCTCCTATATCGAGTTGGTGGGAGTGGCCGAGCGCTTCTAGGCACTACAGTCTGCAGCCGCGCGACCGCTACGGTGGCAAGTTCGAATCCTGCCTCGGGCATGCATGTGTGTGATGTACTTAGGTTAGTTAGGTTTAAGTAGTTCTAAGTTCTAGGGGACTGACGACCTCAGCAGTTAAGTCCCATAGTGCTCACAACCATTTGAACCATTTTTCCGATATCGACCTGTAGAGAGGTACTGAGTGCGAATACAGGACTTACCATCTGAGTAGCTTAAGGCCGTCGCATTGAAGGGAGATTATGCTGAAAGATAGATTCAAAACAAAAGTGTCGGAAATAATATATCGCACTGGAATCACGAAAAGAAAACCAACATGCTTTCAGAAAAAGAAGAAAATATTGCATTAATCGTTGAACGCCCCTCATACTGGAAGATGCGTATGTTTTCAGAACGTCAGGTAGAACTCGATAAAGACGAATCAAGTACGAAACAAAATTACTCCTTCCTCTGCAACGATAGCCAGCATATGCGGCTGTTGGCCTATGCGCGCCGGTAACTTTGCGTAGCTCATCAGTAATACTGATGCGTCGGTCCGGATGGAACAGCGCGCGGCGCCGCTACCTGCAGCGGAAGACGGGCCGAGCGCGTCCAGCGGCGCGTGCTGCAGGCCTCTGCCGCTGCCGCTGCCGCCCATCGAATGTCATCTGTCATGCAGTGTGACGGCGATGCCGACTCACTGGCAAAGCTGAATCGCTATCACCGGGAGACCGGCTTGCAAAATAGCACTCCTGAATATTACATGTTGCACGTCTGTCGAGGTACGTGTTCACGGCCAGAAACCAGTATATTGTACAATAGTGATGGATGAGAAAATATGAAAGGAATAAATCGAAAATATTTTATAAACAGATTTCGGCGATATTACTGTGGCCCGCCCAGTGACGCAGATGAAACACGTCACGTGTCACACATTACAATTAGATTATGCTGTGGAGACAAAAATATACGTTACGTACATGATACACTGGTTGAAGTAATTGTACTGGGAGTGTAGAAAATTAAGACAATACACAGGGAGATAAGTGGTTCAAATGGCTCTGAGCACTATGCGACTTAACTTCTGAGGTCATCAGTCGCCTAGAACTTAGAACTAATTAAACCTAAGGACATCACACACATACATGCCCGAGGCAGGATTCGAACCTGCGCCGTAGCGGTCGCTCGGCTCCATACTGGAGCGCCCAGAACCGCACGGCCACTCCGGCCGGCAGGAGATAATTCCTCATGAAAAAGAAAAACAGAAGCTTATAGCAACATGGCTTCGGAAATGTCGTGTTTACATGTCATGAGTCAGTTACACCTCCTTCGGCATGAATAGAAGTCGCGGTCCACTGCCGCGATGTATTCATTCTTCTTTGTCCCCGAAACCTGAAAGTTGGTGGATTCGCTCTTACGTATTTCTGTCCTTTTTGATACTCATCAGCTAATGGTTTCGTATCTTTCTTAGCGTTTATTTCATCCATACACCCCTGCCTGACGGGATACCAATTCGATTCTATACAGAGTACGCGAAAGAACTTGCCACCCTTCCTAACAGCCGTATACCGCAAGTCTCTAGAGACACGGAAGGTTACAAATGATTGGAAAAGAGTACAGGTAGTCCCAGTTTTGAAAAAGGGTCGTCGAGCAGATGCTCAAAACTATAGGCCTATATCTCTGACATCTCTGTTGTAGAATTTTAGAACATGTTTTTTGCTCGCGTATCATGTCATTTCTGGACACCCAGAATCTACTCTGTAGGAATCAACATGGATTCCGGAAACAGCGATCGTGTGAGACCCAACTCGCTTTATTTGTTCATGAGACACAGAAAATATTAGATACAGGCTCCCAGGTAGATGCCATTTTCCTTGAATTCCGGATGGCGTTCGATACAGTTCCGCACTGTCGCCTGATAAACGAAGTAAGAGCCTATGGAACATCAGACCAGCTGTGTGGCTGGATTGAAGAGCTTTTAGCAAACATAACACAGCATATTGTTCTCAATGGAGAAACGTCTACAGACGTTAATGTAACATCTGGCGTGCCACAGGGGAGTGTTATGGAACCATTGCTTTTCACAGTATATATAAATGACCTAGTAGATAGTGTCAGAAGTTCCAGGCGGCTTTTTGCGTTTGATGCTGTAGTATATAGAGAAGTTTCAGCATTAGAAAATTGCAGCGAAATGCAGGAAGATCTGCAGCGGATAGACACTTGGTGCAGGGAGTGGCAACTGACCCTTAACATAGACAAATGTAATGTATTTCGAATATATAGAAAGAAGGATCCTTTATTGTATGATTATATGATAGCGGAATAAACACTGGTAGCAGTTACTTCTGTAAAATGTCTAGGAGTATGCGTACGGAACAATTTGAATTGGAATGATCATATAAAATTAATTGTTGGTAAGGCGGGTACCAGGTTGAGATTCATTGGGAGAGTGCTTAGAAAATGTAATACATCAACAAAGGAGGTGGCTTACAAAACACTCGTTCGACCTATACTTGAGTATTGCTCATCAGTGTGGGATCCGTACCAGATCGGGTTGACGGAGGAGATAGAGAAGATCCAAAGAAGAGCGGCACGTTTCGTCACAGGGTTAGCTGGTAAGCGTGATAGCATTACGGAGATGTTTAGTAAATTCAAGTGGCAGACTCTGCAAGAGAGGCGCTCTGCATCGCGGTGTAGCTTGCTGTCCAGGTTTCGAGAGGGTGCGTTTCTGGATGAGGTATCGAATATATTGCTTCCCCTTACTTATACCTCCCGAGGAGATCACGAATGTAAAATTAGAGAGATTAGTGCGCGCAAGGAGGCTTTCCGGCAGTCGTTCTTCCCGCGAACCATTTGCGACTGGAAAAGGAAAGGGAGGTAATGACAGGGGCACGTAAAGTGCCCTCCGCCACACACCGTTGGGTGGCTTTCGGAGTATATGATGTGTTGGCAGAAGAGCCAACACCGTGTTGCTAGAGGAGGCCGAAATGCACGCGTTTAAGCTCACGCAGACTGGCGTGAGGTCTGGAACAATTAAAGGAGTTGAGTCTAATAAATAAAGTACGAAGCTCTTGGAATACTTAACTTTAATCCATAATTGGAGAACATCGCTCTTGATGATACATTAATTATAATCTCAATATAAACTGGTAATGGCGCCTTGCTAGGTCGTAGCAAATGACGTAGCTGAAGGCTATGCTAACTATCGTCTCGGCAAATGAGAGCGTATTTGTCATTGATCCATCTCTGGCAAAGTCTGCCGTACAACTGGCGCGAGTGCTAGTAAGTCTCTCCAGACCTGCCGTGTGGCGGCGCTAGGTCTGTAATCACTGACAGTGGCGACACGCGGGTGCGACGTATACTAACGGACCGCGGCCGATTTAAAGGCTACCACCTAGCAAGTGTGGTGGCTGGCGGTGACACCACAGTATAAATGTAGATGTAGTAGATGTAGCTGTCATCTGTCTTCTTCCCCTTCATCCCTTCTTACCAATACTTAAGTGAGATGAATGGAGAAGTAAGTGACTTAATATGCTGGTCCTGCTGACTGTTTGAATAGACTCCTAGCCTCTCCTTCTCTCCTTCTCTTCTTAGCACTTATTCGTTTGAAACTGCCAGCCCATGACACCGGTAACTGTCGTAATGGGATTGGTGGGACTGGTGGAGCTGTTGGCCGTTCAACCAAAAGCATTTATTGACAAGTTAACGTTCCCTCAATGGAAGCCAAATGGAAGAAAGAACAGCGAGTAATTATACTGACTGAAACCGCGCAACCCAGGAGAGTAAAAGCAGTAATAATCCAAAATAATGTAATCAGATAATGAGTTTGCAATGTTAGAAAATCTGATAAATCCAAACAGAACTCCACTGTACAAAATATGCAGTACTCAGTAATCATTAAAATACTGAGGGAAGAAAGTAAATTTACGCTATTACAGGGGTTGTAAATGAAAGCAGAGAACCAAATAACCTTATCCAATACAATACACAGAATGTCCAGTAACAGTTAATAGAGCCAATGGCTCTGATGAGCTACATCTAGCGAATTAATCAGAATTACCACTGTGCCAGACATATTATGTCGAACACTCTGTTATTCAGATATGTAAGCAGCGATAAGACAAAGCCTTTTAAATTCACGGATCACCGTCATGTAAATCTAGGATCCAACTTACAGCTTCTGTCAGAAAAAGCCCCATGGGTATTTTAATAGCAGTGCACATTAATACAGTCATCCTCACAAAGAGCGATTTCATATATCCGTTACACACTTCTGCCATCTACTTCCTGTAAATACGAAACCGCATGTACCACAAGCACACTTACTAAATGCATCGATGACTGGCATGAATTGCTCGCGAGCGCGCGCGCGTACACACACACACACACACACACACACACACACACACACACACACAGCTCAGGTCTAACTCCACTTCCCACACTCCGGCAAGTGCACAGCAGACGTTGCTTTACTGAAACCACGTCGGCCGTGTTGTGCGCCTTTTTTATTTATTTGTTGGCATTTGAGTATTTCCTATAAAGACATATATGTAAGGAAGTCATAATGACATTCAATTGGTATAGATTCAAAATCAAATTTATGACACACCAATGTTGATGACGTAATACGAATGAAAAAGCAACTTGAAGTAACATATCGAAATTAGACAAGTTAATTTGTGTTAGTTCACATCTCTTTCCTCTTCTGTTAGCAAACAGTAAAGTTCTTTATACACTGCAGCGTGTATGGTCGCTAATAATGTCGGCACAGATCTTGCTAACAGGTATTTCTTGCTCACAACATTCCTAGAAAAATTTTATATGAGGTCCCACCGATTGATACATCCAAAAAATGTGTGATTTGGGTCTTCCACATCGCCAAAGTCACCAAGTCTAGATGGTAATATGCGTATGCGATGGAGGTGCTGTGTGCATCGACAGTGGCTGTCTTTAGCCGTGCTGTGGTAACTGGAAATTTCTGTAGGCACCTAATTCCATGGTACCAAGGCCTGGATGGTACGACTGGAGTTATTTGCTCATAGTACCTTCGTTTAGTTTTTCGGGAAATTTGCCATTATTCGTCCCACTCGGTCCGAATCATCTTCCTGTAAATCGTTAAGAGATCCGGCAATGGACCGTGTGTATAGTCTTGTAATCGCTTCCTTAGCAACAGTGTCACCGATATTTTTGCCCTAAACGTTGTTGTGCACTTTAATCCAATACATCGAGAGCCCGTTGTCATTACTTTCCACTTGGTTTACATATGCTGTTATCTTGTGGGCTGTCAGGTTATTTTGTATGCCCTCGATAAAAATATTTAATAAGCTTGAGCTCAGATTGAGGATCCGAAAACATGACAATGTTTACTTCCGTCGCCGCACAGCAGTACTTAAAAGATTCCCAAATCGCCGCAAGCTCTACCGTCATTATAGTCATCCCTTTGGCAGTTTATTCTTAAAACCTTGTACTTGCGAGTAAGTGTACCAAAGGCACATCCCTTGCCTCCTGGTTCTCTGGGTCGTCTGTGTAGTGTCCTCGTCTGTGGGTATTTGACTCGGAGCTCAAGGAAGGCATGATTGGAAATAGTTGAAGAAACTTGATGTCATAACAACACACCAAATACTTTAAAGCACTGAAAATTAATTAATATTCTGCATGCCACCACACGACTTCTATCAAATGGTTCAAATGACTCTGAGCACTATGGGACTTAACCTCTAAGATCATCAGTCCGCTAGAACTTAGAACTACTTGAACCTAACTAACCTAAGGACATCACACACATCCATGCCCGAGGCAGGATTCGAACCTGCGACCGTAGCGGTCGCGCGGTTCCAGTCTCTAGCGCCTTTAACCGCTTGGCCACCGCGGCCGGCGACTTCTATCATACCGCAGGAAAACTCTCAGATGAAATAATACTGCCCGAATAGTCATATATCAAATAGATTAGCAAATTCACCCGTACAATGCCGGTCAGTACATATTCTCAACCCAACTACGCGGCTCACGAGACACACCTCTTCGTTTCCGACTGCAGACTGCCAACTATCACCCTGCACTAGAGCTCAGCAACAACAGTCAGACTTTTTTCAAAAACATTGTCAGGGATTACTTTGAAATCCTACCTCATCAGAACCAGGTAGTCACAGCAATTAAGCACCTCGATAAATTCACTCTCAGTCGTTTGAAATGAAAGTAAATAAATCGAAATGTGGTGATGTAGGATCATCACAAGTAGACCAACCGTAAATTTTGTGTGTTTTTGTTTTCGTTTATAATGTTCGACTCGTAGTTTCAGGACCAGGATGCTTGCTTTCAAATTGACACGTCACCCCTGACATTCTTTATCATCGACACGTAAAAATTGTGTATAATAATGGTTGCTTACCCATCTGCGCATTTACTAATCTTTCATCGATGCATTTTTCCAAAATATTTGAAACACTGATGTGCTCAAGTATAGTATTTATTAGTAGAAACAATTTACTTATCACAACAGAGTTTGAATTCCAGAAATGTTGCTCAAGAGAGAATGCTGCCTATCTACAAAGTTACCAAATATTACAAGCCATAAGTAATCAAATATCGCCAGTTGGTATTTATTGTGATCAGTCCACGGTGTCCCATATAGAAAAATATTCAGTCCTAGGAATAGTAAAACGGCTAAGTGGGAAGTATTCAGATATTGTCAGAACGGCAGTTCAGAAACCGCTGCTGACCGAGAGGCCTGTGAAATATTTGTCTGACATGCCGGAAGCCGCTATGAAAAGCTTGGCCGGCCGGGGGGGCCGAGCGGTTCTAGGCGCTACAGTCTGGAGCTGCGCGACACACTCTATTGTACTCCGTAGTTGAAAACGGAAACCACGTGTGTACGTGTACCTCACCCCTCATGGTAATGTACATGTGCGTCAGTGAAAAAGACCAATAAAAAGTGTTAGCATGTGGACGTAATGTGCTGTTCCAGTCTCTTCTGTACCTAAGGTCCATCACCGTTCCCTTTGGATCCCTACGTAATTCGGTGCTCTCCGATACACACGATCGAACAGCGGAGGAGTGGTACTCAAGCGTCAACTTTAGGTTACAATATCTCCGGATGTAATTAACATTTTACAATTCAACAAACGGCACTGATTACGTATTTGTTTATAAGTTCAGATGTGATAACAAAACTAACGGGGTTCCATTTAAAAAAAGTAGGTTTGTGTTAAAAACATACTTCCGTGCATGTTTTTATGGTTTGTATTAATCAATTACACCAGCCCCTCTCCTCACGTTCGGTCTGTGGAATCGATTCGTCAGTATTTTATGTGGTTTGCGAAATGTATCCAGCGGTAACGTTAGGTGACTCACCCTGTATTACGTTCATCAAGCAGAATTAATATTTTTTGCAAAGGATACTTCTGTTATTATAAATCTCATTAGAGAGAAAGCAACAGAAGAAAATATTAGCTTTTTCAATGAATAATTAAGTGGTTTTCTGAAAATAAACTCGCCCGTTATTTTCAGAAAACACACAATATTCAGTTCTGCACGACAACGTCACTCCAAGAATTGATGCTGTAAATGAGCAGGAGGCAGTAAACAAGCAGAATACACCAGAATTTAGAAATACAGGTTGATAAAAACGTGAAGTGGAAGAAACATATTACTTAACAGTTCAAACAAGACTGTGGAGCTATTTCTGTTCTTTGTACACTTGCTAGTCTTGTAAACGAACGAATCAACATCTTGACATATTTAGCATTATTTCCATTCAACAATGGCTTACGGAAGAGTCTTAAGGAGTCGCTAATAGCAGAAAGAGAGCGCTGATTGAACAGATCGTGTAATCTCCTTGTAGGCAACTCTTCAAGATGTTTGAAATTTAAGTATACCTTAATCCATCACCAAGATGTTTGAAATTTAACTATACCTTAATCCATCACACTTTTAGTTCAGTTTTGGAGCCATCAGTTTCCTGAATATTTCAACGAGACCCACTATGAATTCCCTTCTTTGCTTCAACTTTTTCATCTCAGAGCTTTACTTGCACCATACGTCCTCAATTATCTATTGACTATGTTCCAGTCTCTGCCATACTCCACAGTTATTGCCCTTACAGCTCCCTCTTGCACCGTGGACGTTTGGTTTGATGTTTGGTTTGTGGGGCGTTCAGCTGCGCGGTCATCAGCGCCCGTACGAAGACCCAATTTTTACACAGTCCAGTCGTAATCTAGCCACTGTCAGGAATGATGATGATGATGCTGATGAAATTATGAGGACAACACAAACACCCAGACCCCGATATAGAAAATCCCCAACCCGTCCGGGAATCGAACCCGGGCTACCGGTGATCCAGAGGCAGCAACGCTAGCCACTGGACCACGAGCTACGGACGTAGCACCGTGGAGGTCATTCTCTGGTATCTTAACGCATGTCCTAGCATCCTATCACTACTTCTTCTGTGTTTTCTGTATGTTCCTTTTTTCCATGAGCTTATGGTGAAATCCCTGCATATCTCATCATTCCATCTAATTTGCAACATTCTTCTCTAGTAGAGCGTCTCAAATGCTCCGATTCTTCTCCCTTCTGGTTTTCCCGAAGTTCCCCAAGTATGTACCAAAACTTCTGATCCTTTGCCCAAGAACTAGTAAAGTAAGTTTTAAGTCTGATCTAAAATCATTTCTTCTACACAGCTCCTTCAACTCCTGGTCTCCTTCGACAAAGAATTTTTATTAAAAAGCTTCGATAAAGAATTTTTTATTAAAAACTTGTATCCTGTAAAAATTAAAATAGTACAAAAATATAAAATCCTCGTTTTAAGCGTAGCTGCATAAGTGGGACTGAAAAATATGTTCATTAACGCTAAATTTGGGAACTTGCAAATGATATCAGAAATTATATATATCACGTATCCTGAAACTGATCCGTGCCATGTGATGATAAAAATATCGTTTATATGATCTCTGGAGCATGTAAGTAGCTCCGCATTTTCCACCCGGTTCATAAATTTTTGTCCATTTGGGCTTCCATACTAGGTAAAATTTCTGTTTTGTCGTATCTGGCTTACTTTATATGCACCTTCTGCCTCTTCATTCATAAAATGTTTTATTCGCTCCGCTTAGAAGCGCATAGCGCAGCTTGATCTGGCGACTTTCCCTTGTTTGTCTCCCAAAGTTGTCACTGACGTTTCTTTCTGGATCAGCGACGGCGTATGGAGGAAATATTCATAAAGTCAGGCATTATCCTCTTCATCACACGGTAAGCCTCTTGCCGAAGCGACGTCAGCCTTCTAAGGGCTTTCAGAGAGTCTCTGGATTTTTTATTTATGTGAAAAGACGCTGAGGGAGAAGATAGTCAGTTTTGAATGTCAGATATAACTGTAGCGGGGTCTCTGTTAGTGGAAAATCGAAAGATGTTAAATTAATGGAATAGTACTTCTAAGGGAAACATTTCCCTTATGACGAATATCCTTATGGATTGATTCAGCTGTTGCACACCACTGATTGTTATGTAAGTGTATCATAGTTTACCAGTCTTTGATTACTGATATTATTGATCTTATACTGAAAGATACATGTTTGTGCTACCTGGTTGGTTTGATAATCAAACTGGCCTTGTGGTAGGAAAAGTGAAGGTTGAACATAATAATTTTAAAGTGACAGTCCCTGAGAGCATATAATACACTATACATTGTCTCCGCAGTTCGTGGTCTCGCAGTAGTGTTCCGCTTCCCGAGCACGGGGTCCCGGGTTCGATTCCCGGTGGGGTCAGGGATTTTCACCTACCTCGAGACGACTGGGTGTTGTGGTGTCATCTTCATCATCATCATCATCATCATCATCATTCATCCCCATTACGGTCGGAGGAAGGCAATGGCAAACCACCTCCGCTAGGATCTTACCTAGTACAACAGTGTGGGTATCCCGCATCGTCCCCTACGCTCTGTCAAGGAGTATGGGACTTCATCATCTTCATACATTAATGTAAATAAGTCGCTCCTTGCAGGGACACTATACTGTGTCGGGGTAACGTAAACTAAATTTGTGTACGTAGTCTGATTCAGTAACACCATTGACAGTGTCCACGTTATATACACTTGTGCGCTGCTAAAACTATGTGTTGCAGCTGTCGGAACTCTGTGTACTGTCTCACGAAGCTATATTTAAATCACAGAATGTGAGAGATGGGACGCCACTCTCTCACTTTAACAGTACTGTCAGTCAGATTAATATTGATGTTTTAGGTCATGATCACAATGTTTCCCAGTACTACATTTGGTACGTGTGGTTTATAACTTTTTTCTTGAGAACATAGTGCTCAGAATCTTTGTGTAAGTGCACGTGTAGCCTGTAGAGAGCTTGTAGCGCAAAGGCCCTAGTGGAGGCGACGGAGAAAGAAGGACTGAGGGGCATGAATGCTGTGTCCAACGGCCTGACTCTGCGGATTGACTCTGTGGCTTGTACCTGCAGAGAGACTTCGGACCGCGGCTCTGGTCTCTTTCCACTTAGGGTCGGAGCAGGAGGGCGCCGGTTCGGAAAACATTTTATCTGTCCCAGGTAGACCTCCGCAAAGGCGGCCAGTATGGGGAAGGTGGGTGCAGAAAGCCCTTTAAGAGTGACTTGTGTAATTGGAGGTTTTGTGCAAATGGCAGAACTGTCATAACACTCCAAGCATTTTCCTATCAGAAGCTGAGAAGATAGAGACAGAGCGACTGGTGGAAGTGTTTAACGGAGGCAATACTGTAAGTCTCCTAATGCCAGGAAGTCGCCAGGCTTATTTAGCGAGCGGCAAAAACATATATTTTACGGGAAAGACTGACTGGGAAGCTTAACAGCCTTCTTTGAGAAATTGGAAATAGTCGGCCAGGATAGATGAGATCCTTCTGTAAATTGAGGACTGTGGTCCTGTCTAGGTAGACTTTTTTTTTGCCGAAATATGGCAATGCTTGCCGTGAGAATGTCACCGTCTTAGTCTAAAATCTTCTTCAGACAAGAGAGTTTTTGAGTCGCTAATTGGTTCCTCTCAGGATAAGCAAAGTAGAGACCTGATCCCCCAGCGTGGAAACCCCGTTCTGTGTGTGGATTGGCTACCATGCCAATAAAACAGTCAAGAGGAGAGATTCTATGAGATCGATTGGCATGTACTACGTGGAGGCCGTTTTTTCGGCTAAATCGGCTCTCGCACCTAGGCTTGGGCCGGTCGGATTGGCCGAGCGGTTCTAGGCGCTACAGTCTGGAGCCGCGCGACCGCTACGGTCACAGGTTGGAATCCTGCCTCGGGCATGGATGTGTATGATGTCCTTAGGTTTAAGTAGTTCTAAGTTCTAGGGGACTGATGACCTGAGAAGTGCTCAGAGCCATTTGAACCTACGCTTGGTGAAGGTCCTCCACTGATGGAAAACTTCAGGTCGTTCCCTAGTGGGTGAGACTTGTGGTCTGCAACTTGTGATGAACTAAGAGCCAGTGTCGGTTTACATCTGTACCGACACTAGAACTGCATATCAACGCGCCGGCCGCGGTGGTCTAGCGGTTCTGGCGCTGCAGTCCGGAACCGCGTGACTGCTACGGTCGCAGGTTCGAATCCTGCCTCGGGCATGGGTGTGTGTGATGTCCTTAGGTTAGTTAGGTTTAAGTAGTTCTAAGTTCTAGGGGACTTATGACCTAAGATGTTGAGTCCCATAGTGCTCAGAGCCATTTGAACCATTTGAACCATATCAACGCGGACATATAGTGTGTCCCGAGGGTGAACTTATTCGCCCTGAGTCGGCCTTATGTCTTTCGTGAATCCCAGCACAGAACGGCAGGCCTGTGTGTCAAATTGGTTTTGCCAGACCAGCGACGACGTGTGCACCTTACACTGAAACCTGCTGTGATTTCAGGGCTCTGATAGGGAAATTTCCCACCTTCTAATAATTACAACGCCATTCGGTGTAGTTTGCATATTTTCGTGGACGCGTCAGAGCATTAAGGCTGCCCAGCGCGCCACTCTTCGCCCAAAGTATGCCGTTTTCTGCTGCCACTTAAATAAGGTTGATAGGGTAGAGCATTGCTGCACCAGCGTAGGGTTGTTAAATGATATTCACAGCTTCCTGTTCTCCGTGAAGCATAGTATGTGGTGTACTTAGTCGTAGTTGCTTCCATTTGAATATAATTGGGGCTTCACAGCGGATTCATGTCAACAAAGTCAGATTGCGTTGTAAGAGGAATTAATTCAGGGGTGAATCTGTATATACCTTCCCCACAAATGAATGCTTTGCCAATGAAGCACCATCCCTTTTCTGATTTATGTTTGTCATATTTTGTAAGATTTGTTAGCTCAATGCAAGCATAAAAGGATTAATCAAAACTTGTCATTATTTTTGTAAAATTAAATAAGTCACTATTTTCATTCATACTCTATCATCTATTCACAGTTTTTATTTTATTGTGGTGATAGATGGACACCCTAGCAATTCAAAATTCAACCATATTATATTAGTTAATTTGATTCTTATTTTGATTTATGAAAGTGACCCCAGACATAGGCAACAAAAGTGCCATGAGTAAATTCACTAACTACATGTATATAAATACGGTTGTAGCTCAAAAAAAATTAGAACGTTATTGGGGAGATAATACTTTTATTTATGTAAATATAATAACAGTTAGCATCACTTAGTTAGCATCAGTTAGTGAAGGGAGACGAAAATTTAATAGTCATGGGTGACTGGAATTCGAGTGTAGGAAAAGGGAGACAAGGAACCATAGTAGGTGAATATGGGTTGGGGCTAAGAAATGAAAGACGAAGCCGCCTGGTAGAATTTTGCACAGAGCACAACATCATCATAGCTAACACTTGGTTTAAGAATCATGAAAGAAGGTTGTATACATGGAAGAACCCTGGAGATACTAAAAGGTATCAGATAGATTATATAATGGTAAGACAGAGATTTAGGAACCAGGTTTTAAATTGTAAGACATTTCCAGGGGCAGATGTGGACTCTGACCACAATCTATTGGTTATGACCTGTAGATTAAAACTGAAGAAACTACAAAAAGGTGGGAATTTAAGGAGATGGGACCTGGATAAACTGAAAGAACCAGAGTTTGTACAGAGTTTCAGGGAGAGCATAAGGGAAAAATTGACAGGAACGGGGGAAAGAAATACAGTAGAAGAAGAATGGGTAGCTTTGAGGGATGAAGTAGTGAAGGCAGCAGACGATCAAGTAGGTAAAAAGACGAGGGCTAGTAGAAATCCTTGGGTAACAGAAGAAATATTGAATTTAATTGATGAAAGGAGAAAATATAAAAATGCAATAAATGAAGCAGGCAAAAAGGAATACAAACGTCTCAAAAATGAGATCGACAGGAAGCGCAAAATGGCTAAGCAGGGATGGCTAGAGGACAAATGTAAGGATGTAGAGGCTTATCTCACTAGGGGTAAGATAGATACTGCCTACAGGAAAATTAAAGAGACCTTTGGAGATAAGAGAACGACTTGTATGAATATCAAGAGCTCAGATGGAAACCCAGTTCTATGCAAAGAAGGGAAAGCAGAAAGGTGGAAGGAGTATATCGAGGGTCTATACAAGGGCGATGTATTTGAGGACAATATTATGGAAATGGAAGAGAATGTAGATGAAGATGAAATGGGAGATACGATACTGCGTGAAGAGTTTGACAGAGCACTGAAAGACCTGAGTCGAAACAAGGCCCCCGGAGTAGACAACATTCCATTGGAACTACTGACGGCCTTGGGAGAGCCAGTCCTGACAAAACTCTACCATCTATTGAGCAAGATGTATGAAACAGGCGAAATACCCTCAGACTTCAAGAAGAATATAATAATCCCAATCCCAAAGTAAGCAGGTATTGACAGATGTGAAAATTACCGAACTATCAGTTTAATAAGTCACAGCTGCAAAATACTAACACGAATTCTTTACAGACGAATGGAAAACTAGTAGAAACCAACCTCGGGGAAGATCAATTTGGATTCCGTAGAAACACTGGAACACGTGAGGCAATACTGACCTTACGAGTTATCTTAGTAGAAAGATTAGTGAAAGGCAAACCTACGTTTCTAGCATTTGTAGACTTAGAGAAAGTTTTTGACAATGTTGACTGGAATACTCTCTTTCAAATTCTAAAGGTGTCAGGGGTAAAAGACAGGGAGCGAAAGGCTATTTACAATTTGTACAGAAACCAGATGGCAGTTATAAGAGTCGAGGGACATGAAAGGGAAGCAGTGGTTGGGGAGGGAGTAAGACAGGGTTGTAGCCTCTCCCCGATGTTGTTCAATCTGTATATTGAGCAAGCAGTAAAGGAAACAAAAGAAAAATTCGGAGTAGGTATTAAAATCCATGGAGAAGAAATAAAAACTTTGAGGTTCGCCGATGATATTGTAATTCTGTCAGAGACAGCAAAGGATTTGGAAGAGCAGTTGCATGGAATGGACAGTGTCCTGAAAGGAGGATATAAGATGAACATCAACAAAAGCAAAACGAGGATAATGGAATGTAGTCGAATTAAGTCGGGTGATGCTGAGGGAATTAGATTAGGAAATGAGACACTTCAAGTAGTAAAGGAGTTTTGCTATTTGGGGAGCAAAATAACTGATGATGGTCGAAGTAGAGAGGATATAAAATGTAGACTGGCAATGGCAAGGAAAGCGTTTCTGAAGAAGAGAACTTTGTTAACATCGAGTATAGATTTAAGTGTCAGGAAGTCATTTCTGAAAGTATTTGTATGGAGTGTAGCCATGTATGGAAGTGAAACATGGACGATAAATAGTTTGGACAAGAAGAGAATAGAAGCTTTCGAAATGTGGTGCTACAGAAGAATGCTGAAGATTAGATGGGTAGATCATATAACTAATGAGGAAGTATTGAAAACGATTGGGGAGAAGTGAAGTTTGTGGCACAACTTGACCAGAAGACGGGATCGGTTGGTAGGACATGTTCTGAGGCATCAAGGGATCACCAGTTTAGTATTGGAGGGCAGCGTGGAGGGTAAAAATCGTAGAGGGAGACCAAGAGATGAATACACTAAGCAGATTCAGAGGGATGTAGGTTGCAGTAGGTACTGGGAGATGAAGAAGCTTGCACAGGATAGAGTAGCATGGAGAGCTGCATCAAACCAGTCTCAGGACTGAAGACCACAATATCAACAACAACAGCATCACTTAGACATATATTTATGAATAAAGCAAGAAACGGTATGCAAATATACTAGTACTTCAGTTTTTACTTACTGCGCAATACCGACAATCCATGAACGTTGTTAATCTATGTACAGTATTGACATTAATAGCAATACATTTACTGCATATATTACTGCCTATAATAATTACGTAAGCATTCAAAAATTATGTACGTAAATTATGAGTAGATACCCTGCTTGAATCGGACTTATACTACCTCTTTCCAGTAAACAATTTAACTATGTATGTACATCCAACCTCATGCTGTTTCGTATCTGACTCATATATATAAACAAAGACCCAGGTATTTTTTTTAAGAGGTTGCGTTTACGTGTTTCTAATTCTGAACATAAATCTAGAATTTCGTTCTGTACATTCTCAAGTGTAATACCAATACATCCCTTTCTCATATATAAGGTAACACGTTTAGCGTATCCTTCTGTTAATACTCAAATAAAGTTATCAAAGGGCTTCAGTCTCCCTGCAAAAAATTGCTGAAAAATTAATTTATCTTCGTGTATTTATCTCTGTTAATTTCCTAGCGTGGGGTGAACTGGCAATTGTCGGTGATGAACAGACAGGCCATTCCATCAGAACCGCCTGATGATGGCGGAAAGGTTATTCGCCGAAATATCGTGGGACTTCAACGATCGCATCCGGCTGGACACCCGAGAGCCCTGGAAACAATATTATTGTTTGTTCCCTGGTAATTCAAGCCTCGCTAACGCTTAGTTCGGTTACAATATCATTAAATTTCGACCCTTTCCTTATTTAATAACACGATTATAGCATGACAGTTGCAATGGTAATTGAAGTCCGTATACTCAGACTCTATTGTATCGCTGACTTGTACTGAGACATAGTTAACTTCCATTACTACTCATTTACGTTTAAAAGGCTGAATAAATTTGCAAACAAAGCGATAACAAAGTTACAGTACACAGAAATATGTCTCGAACTTCATGCCTTCTTTCTTTTGTGGTATAAATTTTGCTAACTCCAAGCAAAGACGAAGTTAATCTCCAAGTCAGATGTAATATTAGTCTCATTGTTATTCCTAACAGTTGCTAAGAGCTATTTCTCTTTATATCTCTATTTACTAACAGATACTTCTTTTGATCTATCGCCTATACGAAGCAATTATTTTCTCTTTTTGTTCCTTTACACCAGATATGAAGTGATCATCATTGCCTATATAGACTTGACGCCTGTAAATTGTATATTTGAAGTGTTACTCTCTAATGTGGCTAGCCAATAATTTCTATTATCTTTACAGTCTCCTTTAAGTACCTTTGAGAATGTTACTTCCTTTTGTCTATTTCTTTCTGTCTTTGGGACTCAAGTTTTATTCGTATAAAAGTATATTTAATTTAAATCAGAATTCGGGTATTGATTTTCAATTAATCAAGTATTTATTTCATCATTATTATCTTTACGTCAGTTTACTGTTGGCTGTGAACGATAGCCAGCGAAGCTCAGTACCCAAACAAAAAACGATAGTGAATAACAAAAACATATGTAAACCAGGAACCTACGTGCCAGCACCACCACCACTTCAGGACCTGAACTCACACAGGCGAATCAAAATCCTTCCACTTCAGGTATTACCGAAGGCGGCTCACAAACGTTTTCTTAATTATGGTAATTCGACACAATAGTTCTATAGCTGTATAGTAAATCTGCACAAAGTTCGTATTAATGATTCTTTGGGATGCAGCTCCTACATGGTTTGGGGAAACATCTTTGAAAATCTTCGTGCAACTCACTGTTTATGGCCAAAGTGAAGCTCTGTTTTAAAACCTGTAATACCTGTTTAACGAAATATTCTGCAGTTGAGTCAATTCCTGGCTCAGTGCAAATTACCAAACCAGTCGCCAGCACCAGTACGCAGTAAGTTACCAGTACCCACAAAATACGGAACAAATCGGGTCGCATGCCGATCGCAACAAATCATCGCACCACCAGCAGAACAAATGGGTCTTTGGGTTGGTCTTGGAAAAGCGTTCAGTTAGCCGAAGTGGTTAACGCTTCAACTTACGACAAGCAGGAAATCCGGGTTAGAGTCCCGGTCTGGCACAAATTTTCATGTGCCTGCAACAGTTAATTTCCTCATACCTAACGCATCTAATGTCAGAAAGATCCTGTAATTGCGAATAAATATCATAAAAACTCGAATGGATACACTAACTCTGGCTGCTGCTTTGTACAAAATTATTCACAGAATCTAAAAGTCTCTATTCGATATAAAATTGTAATAGTTAGGAAACATAGTTCATAAACGGAACTTGTGCAAAGCCAATGGAATAAAGATGCCAATTAGGAAGAATAGAAAATATTAACGGCTGCCACACAGTTCACACACGAAACATAGCTAGATCTCGCTAGAGAGAACTTAATACGAGACTATCAAGGTCTGTATCCTTCCTTGTCAGACACTGGAATGGAATTCACCATTGAGCCTGTTTTCCCTTCACGCACCGCGGTATCTCTTTGGTCGCGCAAAGACACACAGTACTGTCGTCTGACCCTGCGTCGACTCACTCTACGCCACATCTACGTACGACTGTAACACACATCTTTCAAAATGCCATTCGTCAGTAAGTGAGCCTTTTTAGCATTAGTATCCTAGTAATGAAACGAAGCTTACAGACATTCACTTTTCTGTAGATTTTTATTTATAAAAGTGGATGAAGCGGTTGTTTTTTAGCCAACCAGGACGTTGAGATAACAGGCAGTAACCACTGATTTTGCTAGCAATCGTACAGACTCTTCAAATTATGAAAAAGGTTCAGTATTTGCTATGCTTCCGTAAGCAGTCTACCACCTTCATTTGTTACTGAACGACTCGATCGCATCCCTGCACGTATGAAGGATGTTTATAAAATGTATTACAACCGATCTATTGTAAAATGTAGCTTTCACGGTCAGCCATGTCACACTTACGAGTCTGTATCGTACCTCTTTCTTTTACTTGTAGCCTTACATTAGGCATTTTCATCAGGAGCTGTTGTTGTTGTTGTTGTGGTCTTCAGTCCTGAGACTGGTTTGATGCAGCTCTCCATGCTACTCTATCCTGTGCAAGCTTCTTCATCTCCCAGTACCTACTGCAACCTACATCCTTCTGAATCTGCTTAGTGTATTGATCTCTTGGTCTCCCTCTACGATTTTTACCCTCCACGCTGCCCTCCAATGCTAAATTTGTGATCCCTTGATGCCTCAAAACATGTCCTACCAACCGATCCCTTCTTCTAGTCAAGTTGTGCCACAAACTTCTCTTCTCTCCAATCCTATTCAATACCTCCTCATTAGTTACGTGATCTACCCACCTTATCTTCAGCATTCTTCTGTAGCACCACATTTCGAAAGCTTCTATTCTCTTCTTGTCCAAACTATTTATCGTCCATGTCTCACTTCCATACATGGCTACACTCCAAACAAATACTTTCAGAAACGACTTCCTGACACCTAAATCTATACTCGATGTTAACAAATTTCTCTTCTTGAGAAACGCTTTCCTTGCCATTGCCAGTCTACATTTTATATCCTCTCTACTTCGACCATCATCGGTTATTTTACTCCCTAAATAGCAAAACTCCTTTACTACTTTAAGTGTCTCATTTCCTAATCTAATTCCCTCAGCATCACCCGACTTAATTCGACTACATTCCATTATCCTCGTTTTGCTTTTGTTGATGTTCATCTTATATCCTCCTTTCAAGACACTGTCCATTCCGTTCAACTGCTCTTCCAAGTCCTTTGCTGTCTCTGACAGAATTACAATGTCATCGGCGAACCTCAAAGTTTTTACTTCTTCTCCATGAATTTTAATACCTACTCCGAATTTTTCTTTTGTTTCCTTTACTGCTTGCTCAATATACAGATTGAATAACATCGGGGAGAGGCTACAACCCTGTCTCACTCCTTTCCCAACCACTGCTTCCCTTTCATGCCCCTCGACTCTTATAACTGCCATCTGGTTTCTGTACAAATTGTAAATAGCCTTTCGCTCCCTGTATTTTACCCCTGCCACCTTCAGAATTTGAAAGAGAGTATTCCAGTCAACATTGTCTAAAGCTTTCTCTAAGTCTACAAATGCTAGAAATGTAGGTTTGCCTTTTCTTAATCTTTCTTCCAAGATAAGTCGTAGGGTCAGTATTGCCTCACGTGTTCCAACATTCCTAGGGAATCCAAACTGATCTTCCCCGAGGTCAGCTTCTACCAGTTTTTCCATTCGTCTGTAAAGAATTCGTGTTAGTATTTTGCAGCTGTGACTTATTAAACTGATAGTTCGGTAATTTTCACATTTGTCAACACCTGCTTTCTTTGGGATTGGAATTATTATATTCTTCTTGAAGTCTGAGGGTATTCCGCCTGTCTCATACATCGTGCTCACCAGATGGTAGAGTTTTGTCATGACTGGCTCTCCCGAGGCCATCAGTAGTTCTAGTGGAATGTTGTCTACTCCCGGGGCCTTGTTTCGACTCAGGTCTTTCAGTGCTCTGTCAAACTCTTCACGCAGTATCTTATCTCCCATTTCGTCTTCATCTACATCCTCTTCCATTTCCATAATATTGTCCTCAAGTACATCTCCATTGTATAAACCCTCTATATACTCCTTCCACCTTTCTACCTTCCCTTCTTTGCTTAGAACTGGGTTTCCATCTGAGCTCTTGATATTCATACAAGTGGTTCTCTTCTCTCCAAAGGTCTCTTTAATTTTCCTGTAGGCAGTATCTATCTTACCCCTAGTGAGACAAGCCTCTACATCCTTACATTTGTCCTCTAGCCATCCCTGCTTAGCCATTTTGCACTTCCTGTCGATCTCATTTTTGAGACGTTTGTATTCCTTTTTGCCTGCTTCATTTACTGCATTTTTATATTTTCTCCTTTCATCAATTAAATTCAATATTTCTTCTGTTACCCAAGGATTTCTATTAGCCCTCGTCTTTTTACCTACTTGATCGTCTGCTGCCTTCACCACTTCATCCCTCAGAGCTACCCATTCCTCTTCTACTGTATTTCTTTCCCCCATTCCTGTCAATTGTTCCCTTATGCTCTCCCTGAAACTCTCTACAACCTCTGGTTCTTTCAGTTTATCCAGGTCCCATCTCCTTAAATTCCCACCTTTTTGCAGTTTCTTCAGTTTCAATCTGCAGTTCATAACCAATAGATTGTGGTCAGAATCCACATCTGCCCCAGGATATGTCTTACAGTTTAAAACCTGGTTCCTAAATCTCTGTCTTACCATTATATAATCTATCTGAAACCTGTCAGTATCTCCTGGCTTCTTCCATGTATACAGCCTCCTTTCATGATTCTTGAACCAAGTGTTAGCTATGATTAAGTTATGCTCTGTGCAAAATTCTACAAGGCGGCTTCCTCTTTCATTCCTTCCCCCCAATCCATATTCACCTACTATGTTTCCTTCTCTCCCTTTTCCTACTGACGAATTCCAGTCACCCATGACTATTAAATTTTCGTCTCCCTTCACTACCTGAATAATTTCTTTTATCTCGTCATACATTTCATCTATTTCTTCATCATCTGCAGAGCTAGTTGGCATATAAACTTGTACTACTGTAGTAGGCATGGGCTTTGTGTCTATCTTGGCCACAATAATGCGTTCACTATGCTGTTTGTAGTAGCGAACCCGCACTCCTATTTTTTTATTCATTATTAAACCTACTCCTGCATTACCCCTATTTGATTTTGTATTTATAACCCTGTAATCACCTGACCAAAAGTCTTGTTCCTCCTGCCACCGAACTTCACTAATTCCCACTATATCTAACTTTAACCTATCCATTTCCCTTTTTAAATTTTCTAACCTACCTGCCCGATTATGCGATCTGACATTCCACGCTCCGATCCGTAGAACGCCAGTTTTCTTTCTCCTGATAACGACGTCCTCTTGAGTAGTCCCCGCCCGGAGATCCGAATGGGGGACTATTTTACCTCCGGAATATTTTACCCAAGAGGACGCCATCATCATTTAATCATACAGTAGAGCTGCATGCCCTCGGGAAAAATTACGGCTGTAGTTTCCCCTTGCTTTCAGCCGTTCGCAGTACCAGCACAGCAAGGCCGTTTTGGTTAATGTTACAAGGCCAGATCAGTCAATCATCCAGACTGTTGCCCCTGCAACTACTGAAAAGGCTGCTGCCCCTCTTCAGGAACCACATATTTGTCTGGCCTCTCAACAGATACCCCTCCGTTGTGGTTGCACCTACGGTACGGCCATCTGTATCGCTGAGGCACGCAAGCCTCCCCACCAACGGCAAGGTCCATGGTTCATGGGGGGGCATCAGGAGCTATTCACAAGAAATGATATCCATGATTTTCCTCTCAGAACTACATTGTACAGATGCTCACTTCAGCATTGTTGATGCCAAAACAGAGGAAATGAATAGACTACTACGATGAACAGTAAAATTTCTCTACACAATAAATTTATGTTTTAATACAATTCCTACACTGTCATAGGAAGCAATTGTTATGTGACGTACGTGCTTTCCATAGGAAATTTTCTTAAACTTGTTCTTACAACTTTTTGTTTTCAAGGACATAGTTTTTGTAATGGCTAACATTTTGCATTTTAATTTTCATTACAAATAAAGTCGACTACACCACACACATCAACGAATATGTACCGAGCATAATATAGATCAGAAACTTCATATTACAGGTACCTCTTAATACGTGTAAAAATAATTTTTAACACATTTCTGGAACAAGTAGCGATCTGAGTAAATAAATAGAAGTAACAAATATTCTTGACCGGAAATTTTTACTAAACATTAAATATTATTTGTCAATATTATTATTATTTCAAATTATATAGACACACATTTACACTCTTAAATCGAATAGTTATATTTTCGCTTTCCCATTCCACCTTCAGTTTACATAATATACGTTAACAATCAGAGAAACGACTCTTTCAACTAATTTATCACATCCACTGTGTCTGGGCATTCCTTAGTAAACCATCCAATTAATGACATTTTATTGTGGGATAGATGTGGAAACTCGCCACGCCCGCACTTGCATATATTTACGGACCTTTACCTCTGCGAAAATTAGGAGTTGCTGTCATAGGATTCAGAGGCAGTGCGAGTCAAAAATTGTCCTCATGTCCTAATGCGATCACCCATTCATATGGTCCCATCAGGGAGACAGTTGGTAAAAGCTTTTGAAGGAAGTCAGTGAAGAGAAAAATTTGCTGCGGCAAGCCATGAGAAGAAAAATGTCTGTAAGAATCTAGACGGGTGGCAGCGGCGTTGATGTGTTATTTTAACAGCAGCGCCTGTTCAAGCAACGATACAAGCATTATTTGAAATAAGAAAGCCACCGCCGCGTCCTTGAGTTTGAATTTGCCACGGCAAGTCAATTTTTCCAGTGTAAACCTGGCGATATTTTATCATCTAAAGAGTGTAGCACGTGATTAATAAACGCAGAGTCTGCTTTCTGAAATGAAATCTGTGATCAGTAAAGTATCCTATACCTCCGAGTATATTACTTACGCAAAAATTCTAGAAAATGAGGTTAGGAGTGACACTGAGCTATAGTTACTGACAGGTGTGTAGGCTTATGATCCACAGTACCTTGTTCCGTAAGACGTTCAGGCTGTTGCAACATGGCTAATCCCATTACCGACTGGTGGCGTCGCAGTGAGTTACGAGGGCTGTGTCCTCCGAGCCCTTGCTCCGTCGTTCAGTAGGGCGCAGCTTTCTGATCAGTGGGACCACCCCCTCGGCACGCTGCCCGCTTGCCAGCCGACCGCCCCAAGCAGCGGAGGCGCAGAACGGCGCCCCTAAATCAAGCGCGATCCAGCCCCGCGTCGGACGCTTGCCCTTCCTGCAAGCCGTGCATAAATTCTTCTCCGGACAGTTCACTCACCCCCAACCCCCCTACCTCCAACTGCTACCTCCTGCGATCTCCTTCACCTCGCCGAAGAATAACAAGAGCCGAGGGCCTCGTGCTTGACCTGGAAATTGTATAACCCATGGGCAGGCGATAAAGTGGAGGATAATTGTCGACAAAGCCGAAGTAATTATGTTACATAGAAACTTCATCAGGAACCCAAGTGGTCTGCACTTCGTTCAGACTTCTGAAGATGAATGCTCCAGAATTTCGAAATCTACTTGAGAAAGATAACCAGCACACCTTCTTTGAAGGGATATTCTCGTGATCAGAGAACCAATTATAGAACAACAGTCTTCCATCTACTTTAGTTAGTTTAACTGCTTGTGCAACCTGATCCAACATTTTCTCCAGTATATTTATTCATGTATTAACTTGAAGATATCAGGACCTTAAGACCTTCTCTTACGTCAGGCCTCTTAAGTAAGGAGAAAACGTCAAGATTGCAGAACATCTCAGTTATTAAAATGAGCGGTTTTAAACGGGCATATTCAGATCATGAGCGCCGTGAAACTATAAAAGTACTGGATGGTAATAATGAATCTTTCCTATTTAACACGTTTTAATACGGAAACTAATTACTGTGCGAGATCCAAACTTGGTAGCATTAATGTGAGGGACAGATAAAACAGAATCAATTCAACTTTTGTAGTCCTGTCTTCCTCAGTTGCGTGTAATATTACGGTATATTGATAATTTTTACTTACGGGCCGTCTGACACACCAAAACACCCCCCCCCCCCACACACACACACACACAGCACAAAAAAATTTATATCTCACACACACACACACACACACACACACACACACACACACAAATGCACATACGAACAGACCGCAGACACTTCAATAACTGCACTCATAAGTTTGGCAATAACATTCGATCTTGGGCAAAAAATTTGACGGTCGGCAACAGAAACCAAAACATTGCATTAAAACAAGCGTTCAGTTCATAGTGCTGTGTAATGTGGGGAAAAACCGCAAATTGGCGTTCATAAGAAGAACAACAACACCAAAAATGCAACAGGAGCGTAATATGTAAGAAATTGTCCACGCAACCTGTAAGTACAGTTCAAAACATTACTACTTAATAGGCAATACCAACCACCAGAACTGTTTATAACATATAGGCACAGTGACAAAAATGTAAATTAAATAGCTAACAAAATGGCTCTGAGCACTATGGGACTCAACTGCTGAGGTCATTAGTCCCCTAGAACTTAGAACTAGTTAAACCTAACTAACCTAAGGACATCACAAACATCCATGCCCGAGGCAGGATTCGAACCTGCGACCGTAGCGGTCTTGCGGTTTCAGACTGCAGGGCCTTTAACCGCACGGACACTTCGGCCGGCTAAATAGCTAACATATGTACATATTCCAGGCCACTGATGACGCCTTGCAGAAAATAAAGGCGAAACGCGTATGGCACTAAAATTGTGTTTTTATTCAGTTGCTGTCAGACGGTCCATAAGTAAAAATTATGAATATACCGTAATGACAATCAATTCAATTTAAAAACTTCTATTGTGCTGCTACGGTACGTCATACTGTTACATACCGGTGCCATTACTGCTACGAAAGTGCTCAATATAGCGCCCATCAGTGTCCAGAAACGTCTGAAAGCGTAGGCTTGCGTTATGCTGGCCACCTCTTCTGGTATGCTGCGCTTCAAACCAGCACATGTTTGAAGTTTTCTACCGTAAGCCGCGTCTTTCAGGTAGCCCTACAACCAGTAGACCTAGTCGATAGTGTCAGAAGTTCCATGCGGTTTTTCGTGGATGATGCTGTAGTATACAAAGATGTTGCAGCATTAGAAAATTGTAGCGAAATGCAGGAAGATCTGCAGCGGATAGGCACTTGGTGCAGGGAGTGGCAACTGGCCCTTAACATAGACAAATGTAATGTATTGCGAATACATAGAAAGAAGGATCCTTTATTGTATGATTATATGATAGCGTAACAAACAGTGGTAGCAGTTACTTCTGTAAAATATCTGGGAGTATGCGTGCGGAACGATTTGAAGTCGAATGATCATATAAAATTAATTGTTGGTGAGGTGGGTACCAGGTTGAGACTCGTTGGGAGAGTCCTTAGAAAATGTAGTCCATCAACAAAGGAGGTGGCTTACAAAACACTCGCTCGACCTATACTGGAGTATTGCTCATCAGTGTGGGATCCGTACCAGATCGGGTTGACGGAAGAGATAGATAAGATCCAAAGAAGAGCGGCACGTTTCGTCACAGGGTTATTTGGTAACCGTGATAGCGTTACGGAGATGTTTAGCAAACTCGAGTGGCAGACTCTGCAAGAGAGGCGCTCTGCATCGCGGTGTAGCTTGCTCGCCAGGTTTCGAGAGGGTGCGTTTCTGGATGAGGTATCGAATATATTGCTTCCCCCTACTTATACCTCCCGAGGAGATCACGAATGTAAAATTAGAGAGATTCGAGGGCGCACGGAGGCTTTCAGACAGTCGTTCTTCCCGCGAACCATACGCGACTGGAACAGGAAAGCGAGGTAATGACAGTGGCACGTAAAGTGCACTCCGCCACTCGCCGTTGGGTGGCTTGCGGAGTATAAATGTAGATGTAGAAATTATAGGAAGTGAGATCAGATAAACGTGTGAACGAAGCATTTGGAAACGATCGGCTGATAAATCGATCGTTTCCAAATGTGCTTCGGAGAAGTACATGTGCGGTGGGGCCCAATCTTGCATGAAAACTGTTGAGTTGAATCCGTCTCTATCCTGTAGGGCGGGTATGACGGTTAGCGAAGCATATTGCAGTAAACACTGGCAAGTCACACTGCTCATCTTTGGTGCTTGATCGCCACCCTGTTCGAAAAAGATTAGGCCAATGATGAACATAGGCTTGAAGCCACACCATACGGTGAGACGTTCACCATACAGAGGAATTGCAAGTGGAGTGACTGGAGGTAAAGATCCCCACACTCGGCAGTTCTGTGTGTTCGCCTCATCCGTCAGAGAAAAATGAGCTTCGTCTGTCCGTAGGATGACCAAGGCCAGCCGTCGTCAACTTCAATCCTTGCGACGAAATGGAGTGCGAAGTCAACACGTCGTTGTGAGTCCTGTGGTGCAAGTTCCTGTAAGATATCGGTCTTATAGTGATGATACCATTTGAGAATGGTTTGAAGCACCTTCTGTACAATGGACCACGGGATGTTCAACTGTTGCGACACAGCACGCGCACTGTCTGACGATCGGAAATTGCGCGCAGTGTTTTCTGCCATAGCAACAGCGATTTCATCAACCACCTTTGGTGCAAACAGTGGTCGGACTCTTCCCGGAGCGACGCCCAGTTCTCCATTTGATTCGAACTTCATCATGCTCCGCACAGGAGGTGGAGGAAGAGGACCCTCCCGTAAGCCTTTCAGCCGGCGATATTCTCGAAGTGCAGCTGCAGCATTACTGTTGTTTTGATAACAGAGCTCCACCAATAATGCCCTGCTCCTTTTGCCTAGGTCTTGTTGACGCTCAACAGTGTGAGACTATGAAACACGATGACTGATCACGGTCCTTAGTGGCCATAGTTGGAACTGGACGATGGCGCAATGACACAAGGAAATGAGGCACCCCTTACTCTGGCCATTAACGTTACCAAGTTTGGTAACATTTACGTAACATACTGTATATAAAGATCGAAAATACTGTAATATGATGTTTGACGTAGCGTGTAAAATGTTCAGAAATACTATAGCGTCATATCTACCCATTTGGCTGGAGCTTGCGGCTTGGTGAACAACTGTTTTCACAACGGTATCTGCTGCTCGTGGTTATTCTGCCACGCGTTACATACAGTACGAAAGCTCGCGCATTTGATACATTTCGCCAGATGCACCAATGAGAACATAACTTCGTTAAAAATGCATTATAACTTGTGAATAAAATGTTAAAATAATTGGGCAGTTGTATGTACAGCATTATAAAAATGTAACTGATCAAATAAATAATAAAAATCTTTAAACATCTTGCTATAAATTTATGAAAAACCTTAAAATAGAAACGCCAATAGAAACAATTGTGGGATCGTTGAACGCCGGCTGATGACGCTTCCTGGTATTCGCAGCGACCCCGTTTGCAACGAAATATCGATAGGATTGTTATGCTACACTAATGTTGCAGAATGAGATTTCCACGGAAACTCTGCGTAATGGCCGCAGGCAGACAAAGATGTATGTAGGCGACGCTGTTGCCAGGAAGATGTAGTTACAATAGCCGTTGGCCGCCGTGGACGCATGCAGAAAGCGACGTGACAATACGATAAAAGCGCCTTGTGTACATGTAAAATACAACATCACGTGTAAGCTGACGATACGCCGTATGTTCCTAGAAGTTATCAGCACTAGAAATCGTAAGTAGAATGTCATTGTACCTAATTTAAATTCATATTGGCTGCAGGAGACGTAATGCAGAAAATGCGTGCTTGTTCGTAAACTACGAGTATTTAACCTGTGGCAGTATAACCACTAGCAGCAGTTACCGTTGTGACCACACGCAGTTGTTCAATAAGCCGCCAGCTCCAGCTAAATGGGTAAACATCATGCTATAGTATTTCCGAGCTTCTGTACACGTTATGCCAAATACCACGCTACAATATTTAAGAACCTTACATACGTTATTTAAAGGTTTACTTCCCTTATTAACAAGCGCTTTCATATCTTTACAGTGCTCATAATCTGAAAATGCCAGTTTAATAGTGCCGAAACCGCTCATTTTGATAAATGAGAAAATCGGCAGTCTTTACGGGCTTTTTTGCCTAACTGATCATCAAGAGCAGATCGCCGTTACCTAATTATCAAGTTGGTTAAAATTATTGTGCGCCTAGATATTTAAGGAATGACCATATTTTTACTGTGATAATACCAAAATGCTCATTATCATCTTAGTCTCAGGAGGTGGCCAGATGCCCTTTCTGTCGCCACCCCATACCGCCTGTGATGTGTACCCCATCTGTTTGAGTTCAGTGTAAGCCTTGAAATAGTGCGAACGTTTTCAAATGTCTGCAAGTCGTGTAACTGAGGTAGGACGTGGGGACCAGTCCAATATTCACCTAGTGGGACGATGAAAACCGCCTAAAAAACACATCAAGGCAGGCCGGCACACCGGTCCTCTTCGTTAATCCGCCGAGCGGATTCGATCCGGGGCCGGCGCGTCTACTGGAGTCCAGGAAGCAGCGCATTAGCGCACCTTGGCTAACGTGGCGAGTCCCAGAATGCTATTAATAAAATTAAAGAAATTTAACGAAAGTGTATTTGGAGGAATGCAAAAGTGATGTCTTCTGATAGCGAATTCTGAGGAAGAGAAATTTACCTATACTGTACCAACTAAGAGCTTTGAGTAATGATGACTATCAGTTGGAAAGGAGAATACGTAATTGCAATGAGATAACGAGTGCTTACAAGAAACAAGGCGAACATTCTTCTTGCATAGTAGGTATCTCGTTAACTGCCCTTCGAAGCTGGAGCTGTCCTTCATTTTTCTGACATAATGAGGGAGGTAATTCCATAGTCGGGTACTTGCTAGTGAAAAGGACTTCGAGGGAGAACCTGAGCGATGGAACGGGACTAAAGGATTTCGTACTGATGGAAACGAGTGGTTTTTCTGTGTTGTTCAGACAAGAACGTTATGGTCGAGGGGAGGGGTGAGGCGCTACTGAGGCGATAAAACTATAGAGGAGACAGTGTGTATAGAAATCTCTGCGCTCGTAGCCCGGATACCTGTGCATAAGACTGTGTAATATGGTCAAAAAGACTGAACGTCACAGACATACTGAACACGTGGAGTCATCACCAGTTCTAAGTGCAGTGGGCTTTCTGCCCAAAAGTAACTTCCGGTACCAAGCAACGGCTCTGTGAGACTACTACCCAAGCAAGAGATAAATAATGGTTTTCACAGTGCAGTATCTCCAGCCTTACCATCTAACAGCCATTATTTTGAAAAATTCATGATACACAGCTGGGTGATTCTGCATTTCATTATGATCAGTTCTGGTCTTAGACCATCATCCTGGTGAGTGACCCTTCAACATAAATCGTGAATCACAGCAGATTAGAGGCTGCAAAAATATAACAGTCCAGCGTTGCTCATCCTCAGAGTGAGTAAAGGGCCGACGAATTGCCCATTAAACAACCAGTTCAGATACCAATGGCCATGCTGAACCCGACTAGACCGGCAGTCAACACAAAGAATGATTTTTCGTCGTGTAAGTTTTTGTTACATACAATTTTTAACTTACGATAGCTTTGTCATCATTCGTTTCTAACAGCATGACACTGTATTATTATATTTGCAGATTTCCGCCTCTCTTATCGTGCTGTCCAAGAAATAATCATTCACTTACAGGAATCTGTTTCACTATTTGAGCTGGTTTAGTTGGTTTTCCTATTTTCTTGAAAAATGTATTTTTATGCGGATCTGAAATATTTTAGCCTCTTTCCCTCTATCCTCCTCAGAGTGTATCACTGTCTCCTACTTGATATTACAGCTAATTTCGATCGATGTATTTTTTTAATGAATCAGGCATCGAAAACTAAAGAATCTAAATGTTCCTACAGTGTATCAATGTCGATTCCTGTAGTGTAGACCTACGAAGACCTACTTTCAAAATGTTTGTTTTGAATATCCACTATCATCTTAAACATAATGTACTTCACATATCTCGTTTTAAACTTCGCAAAGTTTATGTTTCATTAAATAAAATTTATATTGTATATACAGATTTATTTTTATAATTTATGAATTTTCGGCAACCCTTGTGTCTGATGTACGATATGTTCTTCCACGTGTCTTTCATTGCAAATGTCAAAGTTGGTGTTAGCGAAAAGTGTGTTAGTACACGTACGCCCGAATGAAATATTTCAAACATCCAATTCTTGAGGGTCATTTCTTGACCCACTGTCAGCTGTATCTTTCTGCAACTCCTAGAAAGCTCGTGTTTTTAGAACGAAACGGTATGGCTGGAAAAGTTTACAAGACGTCCCAGGAGGAGAGGTCAATACTCGGGAATATGTCAGGTACGATAATTTGAAGAATAATTTCTTATTTGAATATGCCCTAATCCAAGGTAGAAAACATTTACATTGCTTCGTTATTTATTTTTTGTTTTATTCAAGTTTATTCGAAGATACACATTAGATAGTAAACATCTCAACATGCTTTTTAGGAACTGTCAATTTAAAAACTCGTATTTTAACGTATTCACCTCTAAGCATAACCGTAAACGTCTAATTACCGCTACTGTACAATTCACAATAAATGTTCGAGTATCTAACTGCCAACTTCTATCAAGAATTCGACGTATCCGATGGCATCGACGGTATTGTTCGACAGCAGCAGGAGCTCAACTATCAGAGAAGCCGTATGTTCTTCAGTGGTGTAGAAGTGTGTCATTTCAGCCAGCGCGTGTACAAACACGCTTCTCTCTCACAAACTCTTAATCACGCGCACTACTTCACTCACAATTCACCAAGGACAACTAAGCGTCCAACAGACTAGTCTAATGGCAAACAGACATCTCGAGCAAAGAGACTGAAAGTAATGAGGTAGTTTGGGCTGGAATAAAACGTTCAAAGAAGTTGGATGAGTAAGAAAAGTACCGAACCATTAGCCTAAAAAGAAATTTACAATCAACGTGTTCTGTTTGGGAAACCTTTCGGAATAGGGCATACGTCCACAGGAAGTTATTTTGATTCAGAAGAGCATTCCTCTCATGTCCCTGAACATGAGTGTACGCCTCCTGGGACACCCTATAAAATGTTTTATTTATAAGCTACACTGGGAAATTCTCCTGTGAGTCCCTCTTCATGTCACCGGCATTCATCCGTGAACAATTCTTGAGAGATTTTTCTATTATAGTATGCATGTTTCTTAGCTTTGTTGCATTTCTTTGAATAATCGTGATATATTCCATTTCTATACAGAGTTTGTTTTAAACTTTCAGGTGTAGTTTGATGAGCGATCATCAAACATTAAAAATCCTGACAAAAACGTTACCAGATTTCATTACAAATCGTAAATTTAGTAAAGCGAGAACTATTCATTACTGTTCGGTCGAGTATTGTGTGTTGAACTACTGAGCAAGTAATGTGACTTTTCTCTTGCATTACGAAGAGTATGTTGCAGCTATGGTTAGGGACCACTTGTTTACAATATTATGAAATGCAATTTTGACTTCAATGACACACAATTGGAATGAGAACAAGACCAAAAGAGCCACGTGCTTCACAGCAATCTGAACGTATCATTGTGCGCATCACACAATATCAATACTGTGATCACGAGGGCCTTGTAGGTTGCGAAGTTCCGGACACGTCTGACATGAAGATAAAAGGTCATCACATGTGTTGCATTATTTTCATTTTAATTATTCTATTTCTAGATTTTCTTGCCAGTCTGCATATTCGTATGTTACTGACTCGAGAATAAATACTTTCAAAGTTTAAATTTTGGTATTTCTATAACCATATTGTAGCCCAATGGACGTTTCATGCTAACAATACTCCGTAGATTGTGTGTATAACTTGCTTCGAAAATTCCGTTAAAATCACCGTTAATTGCCCGTTAAAGAAAAACAAGCATATTACCGCTACACTGCTAGTACTTCTTACGAAATTCAAGAAACCGACAATAGAGTATTTGACTGTTTTCTGGAAATCATCTTCATTAGTTAATTCTGTAATTTTATGCTCTTAGCCTGCTCTTTATTTATCGTAATTTTCAGGATAGAAAAAGGAAATTAAATTCAAATAATTTGAAAGCCCGATAAAACGCTTCATTTGAGTCATGTTATGCCGTTACGACACTGGCTATCACGCCGATACAACTGTCGTAAAGCTCATTCACTGTGACATCTTGTTTCCGATTTTTCGTTTCGGAAAATGGCTTACAGTTAGTGCGAAGTACAACGCCGTACAAATACATGTATAAAAACTCGTGAAAAATTGTTTTTGAGTGTCCCAAAGAATGAGATGATGGGTTACGAGACCCAGATGGGATACTGACCATTGCAAATGTTTATTTTTGTAAGGAATATTTTAATGTAAGTAAACACTACATATGAACGCGTTATCGCTTATAGCGTAGCTTGTAGCGTATTGGACATCTAATGTATTGTTGCTAAGATCGATTCTCGTTGGAAACAAGATTTTTTTGGTATTTTCGTCATCTTTTCTTTCTCCGTCGTTCCTTCGCTGCTCCAAAATTCATGGAGCTGTGTTGTGCTTGAAGAACGGAAAGACCATGAACGCTTCCACTTTAAGGTTTCCACTATCAGCTTTCAGAAGATTCCTTCTCATTGTTACTGCGAAGTTTTAAATGCTTTTTCCATCACTGAATAACTAAAGTGTTCGCAGTCAAAGTACGGAAAGGCACTAGTAACTTCGGCTAACAATCCTATAATTCAAATATACTTTCGTCGCACTCGAATTCAAATGACAGCAGAAGGAGCCGTTACATCTGATTCAAGGTCAGAAGAAACTGTTACAGTGTGACTAACAGTAGTAGGTTGCGGAGAGGGTTGCCTACGTTCGCTGAAATTTACTGTATCTAAAATTGTAAAATGCACGTCATTAGCAAAACAAGCGAACGGTTTACTTTTAACTTTAAAGGTAACTGTAGCGCTAAAGATTTGCGAGTATTTGCTTTTAGGAGCGGTAAGCAAAGTATAGGCAATTGCACATTGCACAAAACCGTATAATCAGAACAATAGCTGAAGCTCACCCAAGATCATCTTGCAGACGTTTATTTAAGGAAATAAGAAGATTCACTGAAGCTTCACAACATATATATTGAATTATGAGATTTGTTATTAATACCGCAATCAAAACCATTAGCAATGTGCATAGTTACAACCCTATGAGAAAGGCTGATCTTCACTACTCTGGGTTAAGTCTAATCTCCTCCAATAAGACAATGCTAAGTTAGACAGCTGAAGTATTGAAACCAAGCTAGGAAACAATCATATGTTTCCATAATATACACAATCCATTCACATTAATGTGACCACAGCCTATTTTCGAAGTCAACGTGCAATAACTACTCTGAGGGCAGGTGGAGGGATACAAAATGCATCGGGAGGACACGGAAAACAGTGCAGATGAAGTCGTAATGCGGAAACGGAGTGATTTATCTGACATCCAAAAGGGCATTATCATTGGCTTCCGGGCTAAGGGTAGCAGCAGTTCCGAAACGCCTAGATCTGTTCGCGTGTCGCAGTAGCTAAAGTATACTGTTCATGGCAAAATGGTACTATCCAAAACTGGCTATAGATAATAGTGCTGTGTAGTTGTGTACGGGCAAACAGACGCGCATCTGTGGAGCAACTGGCTTCCCAGATGAACCAGCGGGCTACCATCCATATCTGGGGAATGTTTTTGTTGCCTTCTCTGGGTGATGTAGTCAATATGGTGAGCGCAGTGGATCAATACAAGTCCACACCTAACCTTCAACATGTCCACCTTTACATGCAGTCTCTTTTTCCTCAGCGCGATGGCATTTATCAGCAGGATCGTTAAACGTGTCACACAGCTCCCAGTGTACGTACACGTTTATAGGACCACCAAGTTACCGTACTCTCCTTGTCACCAAAATCCTCGGATTTAAACCCAGTCGAGAATCTAAGAGACCACCTCGATGGGGCTATTCGCGCCATGAACCCCCAGCAAGACTGGCCGTGGCACTGTAGTCGACATGGATCCGCATCCTTTTCAATACTTTACAGAACCACACTGACTCTTCCTGCACATCTGGCAGTTGTCCACACTGGTAAAGGTTTCTGACACGTGGTCACATTAATGTGACGTATATACTGTGAACAGCACCTTACGTAACTCGTGCAAAACAACATAAGTTTCTCCGCTGTGAGAAGTAGTGGATATGAAAGCAGCTGAGCCAAAAATTATCTCTTTTGAAGTGGCAAAGGAAAATTTTTGTTCTCACAGACAACAGCAAAGCGAAGAACTAGTCACAGAAATCACGAATGCAAGTTCCTTTCGTGTTTGTCGTAAACAGTTATGATGTAGTTGACACTTCAAACAGGGAATAAACTAGTTTTCCCGTGTGCTCGAGCTCTAACTGAAATGAAAGTAGGTTAATCAATTGTAGCAATGCATTTTTCACCCTGGCTGTTGTAAAATCACTGTCATTTATACCCACGAAATGTGAGGGTGTAAACGTAGGAGTATAGGCGCAAGAATTTGAAAGTGGCAAACGGCCAAATACAGCTGATCGAGGTATAAGTGAAAGTGATTTTGCAACAACCAGATTGGAAATCGTGATTGACCTTTAATACATTTGTGGCTATGGCATCTGAAACGGGAAAAGTGAATTGTCGAAAATGAACGTTTGTAAGAGAGACGACCTTCAGTAACTAATGCGTTACACTTATTTTTCTGAAAGAATTTTGGTTTTATTGCAATAGGCCATAGGATTTCCCTCTGTTCCCCTTTAGAAACACAGAACATCGTCGCCACGACATTACCAGCTAAGGATGCGGCTTTCTCCATTTACTTGGGAGTAGAGGATGTTTGGCGCCACTCCATGGATTGCCGTTTGTTTCCGGTTCGAAGTCATGAACCCATGTTTCATGGTCTGTAACGACGTTCGACAAAAAATGTTCACGATCAGCCTCGCAACACGCAAGCAATTCAGCGGAGATTGTCCTTCATTGTTCTTTACGTTGTTCTGTTAGACTCAGCCGGCCGAGGTGGCCGAGCGGTTCTAATCGCTACAGTCTTGAGCCGCGGGACAGCTACGGTCGCAGGTTCGAATCCTGCCTCGGGTATGGATGTGTGTGATGTCCCTAGGTTACTTAGGTTTAAGTAGTTCTAAGTTCTAGGAGAATGATGACCTTTGAAGTTAAGTCCCATAGTGCCCAGAGCCATTTGAACTATTTTGTTAGATTCAAGAATAGGTCGCACTAGCATTCTATTCGCCATCTCCTTCATCGATGAGCTACACTTTCCCAAAAATCTCCCAATAAAACGAAGTCGAGCATTCGCCTTTCCTATTACCAACTTAATATGATCATTCAAATTCATATCGCTTTGCATTGTTACTCACAGATATTCAATCAATGGGACTGTGTCAAGCAGAACCCTACTGATGCTGTATTAGAATGTTACAGCATTGTTTTTCCTACTCATCCGCATGAACTTACATTTCTCTACATTTAGAGCTAGCTGCTGTTCATCACACAAACTAGAAATTCTGTATAAATCATTTTGTATCCTCCTACAGTCACTCAACGATGACACCATCCCGTACACCACAGTGTCGTCAGCAAAAAGTCGTGAATTAATGTGCATTACGTCTGTCAAATAATTTATATACACAGAGAATAAGAGTGGTCCTATCACACTTCCCTGAGACACTCGTGGCGATGCCTTCGTCTCTGATGAACACTCACCGTTGAGGAAAAGGTACTGGGTTCTATTGCTTAAAATGTCCTTGTTCGAGAAATGTTTTAAGTACCATACTTTATAATATAAATGAATTCTAAGAAAGTCTTTTCTTAAGGCATTTGTCTCGAGTGTAGCCTTGTACAGATGTTAAGCATGGACAATAACAGATCTATCAACATTAGGTAGATCGGATAACTAACGAAGCGTCACTGAATCTTACTGAGCAGAAGAGTAATTTATGGCACAACAAGGCTAAAAGGAGGGATCAGTAAGGAGTAAACATGTTGAAGCACAAAGATTTGGATCAAACCAGTTTCGGACTGAAGGTCACAGCAACAAAATGTGCTTTCTACATTTCTCTAGTCACTGAAACTCATTTGGTTTAAAATTTAGAGAGAAAAATTGAAAGACCTATGAAAATGGAACTAGTGGACTATTTTCCACTATATCCTGATAGACTGAGAAAGCAAATATGTTGAAAAAAGAAGACTTCAACTTTTAGACACAAGTCACTGTATCTACTTCCTCTCCTGGCCTACAAGAGTGGAGTACGGAACACTTTGCAGTATGTGTGCTGTCGCGCCAGCACGGCGGCGGAATTCTGAAGGTCAGCCATTGGAACGGGAGGAAATGGCATTTATGCGTAACTTGAAACCTGATTGAACGTTAAAAACTCCTGGAATACAGAAGTTCTTCGATTCGGTTACTCAAGTTCCGGTAGAGTTCCCAACTTCTCAGACGGAGTTTCCTAACTCTGCTGTCGTCAGTATCGAGTGGAGAAGGCCAACTGTTGATTGCAACGTGCAGCTTTCAGTCACACGCCTGTAAAGTGAATTTTAGGCTGAGAGCTGCCGGAGGAGCTGATTGCCGTACACGAGGTTTGAAACTATAATGCCGGCAGGCTATTCTTCGGTTTTGTCGAGACTATACAAATTTCGTCATACTGGCTCTAAACCAATTCCGTCTAGGCTACCATTAAAAATATGTTGATCGGTAGCAAGAGCTAGCAGTGTTACTACAGTTCTATAAGCTTTTACCTGTCTCGAATATATACCCACCCACGTGTCCTACTTCGATTTCACTTTAACAGGAACAAACAGATTCTTTCATAAACTACAGGCACACACTATATCATGCGTTTCCTAATTGCAGTGCTTCGTTCAAGTCAGCTTCCGCGATCATTAACTATGTATCTTTTATGACACAGATATGGGACTGAATGGATTTTTAAGAAGCAACATTGTGTGGAAGAAAATGTATCTTCTCGTTATTTGGTGGCATATTTTTAATGGACTGTACTGATCTCTCTTCCTCCTTTCTATCTCTGCGTCTGCTTTCAGTATCTTTTACTAGAATGTGTAAGGGACTGAGCTATCCAATGACGCAGCTTTTGTTTCTCTGCTCTGAGTAGGCTAATTTTACAAGATCATACAACCATTAAACTACAAAACAACGTCAGGAAGAAATTTTTGTAACGTATCCGATATCTTTCACGTAGGAACCCGCAACACTTTTTCAGATGGTTCAAACCATACTTAACAAGGATAAGGCAGAAAGTCGTGTTTTACAATTTGTCAGCTCTCCACAGGGAGACTAGTTCTGACCTTTGCTTGTGGGAGGAGGGAGGAGATAATTCATTGATGAAGTACCACGGGATTAAATATTGGTTCATCTGGTGTCTCTGCTGTATGTTACTACTCTTCCATTTGATACACATCAAGAAATCATTTTTTTATTTTGCAAATGACAAGTATTACAATCATTCCCAATAGAAATGCAGTAATAGATAAAAAGATAAAGAACTTACTGAGAAGAATTATTGAGTGGCTTTCTGTAAAAGCTTTCTTATTTTTAAGAAAACACTGTCTATTCAATTTGATACTTTAAAGTGTACAATAACTGTGATATATTTAAACCATGGACAGTGTTAGTAAACAAAGCAGAGTTCTGAAAATGTAATCGTGAATAAAAATGAAGAAAAGCATCTTGTTCTCAAACAACTCAGTTTAGCCATTTTTGTACATTGTGTGATTGCAAGTCTTGTAGAGAGAAAAATGAGTATTTTACGTTCCTTATTTTGATTTAGAAATGTCAGATAAAATTGTGTTAGGGGGTAACTTATCTTCAAGGAAAAAAGTCTTCGTGTAACAAAAGTCTCATAAGAATCACACTTATGCTTGCTCGTTATCATTTGTAGATAACTGTTTAAGGAGTTAAGGTATCTTAACTGCAGTGCCTCAGTACATATTTCCTATCTTCTGATTTGACGTAAGTAATTTATTAAACCCAGAAGGAATAATTAAAACCATAATTACGACGATAGAGGAGAGCCCGGCTCTTTGTTAAATTGCCTGTACCTCCAAGAGGTATGGATCATTTACCAAATGGTAATGAGTCTCTAACAGATAGCAAAGCTATCTTTCAGTGTAAGCTGAAAAAGTTCCTTTTCGGCAATTCCTTCAATTCTATGTCACAAATTTTGTTCAGAAGCTTGTAGCTTATTTACAGCAAAAGTTAATCCAACAGTAAATTCTCAACATGCAGCCATATTTAAATATTAATTATGTTAATATTTCGTTGACTTACTGGTTCCACATCATTACGATTTACTGTGAAGAGTGTCCTATAGAAGTTATAACTAATTAAATATAGTTTAATTGGAAATAAAACCTTGCTTCTTCTGAAGAATCATAATATGACATCATTCTATCCAAATAATCTCCACTAATCTAAATATTTATGTAATATACTTCATTTTTTTGCATGTGACCTATATTTTTCAAAAGACGTTCTTGAGCTTTCAGCTATGTTTATTAAAAATACATGTTTTATATACTCCATACTTCGTTCTGTTTTTGTATATATATATATATATATATATATATATATATATATATATATATATATATAAGTCTATAAAACCATATATTCAAGTAATGACTGCTCAGTCAATGGCATACAGCACGCAAATACAAGTACTCCATAACATGTTTATCTACTCTTTCCTAGAGCCAAATGAATTTTAATTGCTATTGATAATTACTCACTTCATCATCAGCTTTTTGGCCCAATGATATACATATACTAAACAAATGAAGTACAGACAGATAAATATATTTATCTTTCGATGTACATGTATGATTGTTGAAAAGAATTACTTATACTATAAAATATCAAACTATGCACCAACAGTACATCACAATCACACATTAATAATGTATCAATGTACATATCAGTATATTACTGCTCGAATTATGCCTTTCAAAATATGATTCATCTACTGATCAGGGTAATCTCAAATATAAGAGTAATATAAACTGGCCATAGTTATCCCAGAATATATCAGTGCAGGTAATAAGTTTAAGTAATGGCTAGCTTTGCCATAATTCTGATAATCTTTTATTTAATGTAAACTATCATCATAGGCATAAATAATAAGCCTCAAACAGGAAAATAAAAACTAATTCAAGCTGTGAGTAATACGTAATATTTACCTTTGGTGTCCATTTACACTCATAAACGTCTTAAAAATTGTTATCAACATAAAGTACTTAAAAATGAATTTCCAAACTACTAAAATAATGATATTTTGGGTTTAGTACCTGTTTACAACGAAAATGAATGTGTAGTGGCTATGATGTAGAATAGGTAAATGTGTGCTATATCGTCACTGAAAGTAGTTTGGAAGAAACTACATGTTAACTACAGTTTAGCTTCAAAATATGGTCCCGAATAATTTTTGTTGTAATAAAAATGAAGCGAGTCAGTCAGTTTTGAAGCGATTCAATTCTCTACTATACTACGCTGCTCTATAACCAACATAATGGAAAAGTTTTAAAACACTTTATCTTTTTAAAGTAAGTTACGACGCATCGATTGTCGTGTCTTCTCTGGAAGCCATGTGCGGCACCGTAGTATCCTTGTTTCCAGTTAGTCGGTGAGCACGTAGCAGCTGCCGCTATACTGCGATTGTTGTTGACTGTATGCAGAACCTACGTTTTGTTACCTCTGATCCGTGTTGGCCATTTGACGTGTGTCGTCGCTGTAAAGCAAACAATTGCTCCGAATCACCATAACACGTTATGTTTGCTGCTGCTGCTGTTGTTGGCGAATATTACCGTGCCATATGTTCATTGTGGTCGCGCTGATTACGTGATTACGCATCATTGCCGCAGCGTGTCAGACTAAGCCCCTATACCTGGCCTGGGGTCTCTGCATATCGAGCAGCCGACGGTATCTATTACTGTCTCGTTGGTGCATCTAGTGCTCTCCGTCAAAGGTAGTTGTCAGTGTTTTCATAGATTCTGGTAAGTTATCTGTGTATTTGGTTGGCAATTATTGTTTCTTTGGAAATTAAATTTCAAGTAGAACCAGTTTTCAAAACCTGTATTGATGGAAAAATTAAGAATGCATTGCCCCATAATTATTATAGGAACTACCCTAAACTAAAGGAATATGTGAATCACATTACGGAACCATTGCCATACGCTGCAAATTAAAATTCAGCTTTATGGCTTAAAATCGTAGGTACCTGGGTCGTGGTGCTGAATGAACTTTTGATACGTTCACTAAACAGTTCTCGAGTTTTCTAACTTGGAATTTGGTTTCAAAATCAGTAGGAGGACACATCGTTGTTTTGGTTTTGGAATTGTTTAGTACAGTTAGCGCACTGAGAAAGTTTAGATTTATGTCTCAGTGCTGTTAAATAAATTCGGGGTAATTTTCTCTTAAGTATTTATGTCCAAGAGGCATCTTTCATCTTGAAACCTAGTTCCCTCTAAGAACATTTTTCACACAGTCATATTATTGAAGCCTCTCTAACTGCGAGCGAGAAATTACAAATATTGAGACACTTCAGTTCACTCTACATTTCATAAATTATGATGATTTACCACTGATGTCGCGAAGAGGTAATCTGAAACTGGTAAGGCGCCATCAGCCGCCATTAACTTCTCGTTGAAGTTTATGTAACCAACAGTGATAGAGAACGCGCTCTCATTCGAAACTATGATTTTTATCTGCTGAATAAGAAAATGCGGCAGAGTTACATAATCCCTCTCTAATACTACTCACAAAAATTAGGTTTTATAGCATTTAAGAACCGGGGCTTAACAGATACACGTGATCGTCAATCATATAATGAAATATCTGGGGTAAGTAGCAATTGTGTATGTCAACACCACGCGGGGAATTCCTTTAATGTGTTGTTACTGCAGACTAGTATATTGCAGTAAGTGTGAGCAGTAGTATAGTTAAAAGTGGATCACTCATCTCACACGGTGGTGTAGTGCAACTGATTAACACCACAACTAGCAGAATATCTTGCATTTATATTCGTAGGCAGCAACGTACAGTACCTGTCGTGATTGTTTCCTCAATTAGAGTTATTTGCGGGTGCACCAAAATGTCGGAAGATAGTGATTGTGAAAGATTTTTCCTATAAATAATTCACTGAATGCTTCGTTTCGAATATTTCTCAGTGATGGAAATTTTGGATTTGTTGGTATATGTTTATGCAATAAAATGGTTCAAATGGCTCTGAGCACTATGGGACTCAACTGCTGTGGTCATAAGTCCCCTAGAACTTAGAACTACTTAAACCTAACTAACCTAAGGACAGCACACAACACCCAGCCATCACGAGGCAGAGAAAATCCCTGACCCCGCCGGGAATCGAACCCGGGAACCCGGGCGTGGGAAACGAGAACGCTACCGCACGACCACGAGATGCGGGCATTTATGCAATACATCACGTTATGTTCGCCTTTTTGTAGACTACACTTTGTAAAAAAGTTCATAATGATGATACACAACAAAGTCGGTACTGGAATTTCCCAAAAACGTTATCAGACAGCTGCATCAGTTGAGACATAAACTTTGTCTTCATCAGCGTTGAAGGAGACACGATGTATCACTTCGAGGCTTTTCCAACAGATACGAGAAAAAGGAAATGTTGGTCATCGGCTATTTCAGGGTTAAGAGGTCCGTGTGGTTTCCTTTCTGCGACTGAAAATATGCTGCTAATTTTGCCGTCTTAGTTAAACATTCTGTTTTCCTGAATACTGATATAAATCTTAGTTGTGACCGTTGGCAACTGTAATTGTTGCATCGGAAGCTACCCCCGAATAAAAGAGAAACATTCCGTATGGCTTTGTAGTGTCGGTTTAAAGGCCCGAAATGTTTTTAATTATTGTGGAATGAAATTTAGTGTCATACAGCAGTTTTCAAACGAAATTGCAGTGGCGTTACCTACGGCGTTCCCTTATCTGCTGTGATCTTAGAAGATCAATAGAGTATAACGACTGCATTGGAGAAGTGACACTTGGCCTTTAGCTTTTGGATGAAGACAACAGTGTCTGTTAGAGAAATGTGTGCAGAGGTCCCCAATAGAAAATCGTACGCTTAGAGGAGTTTGGTTTACAATTCGCGTCCCGTTCTTGATAGTGCAGACAGAGGCGTTTGTAGTTTGAGGTGGGCTTCATCTACAGGTTCGCCTATAGATGTAAAACCATCCCCCCAGAACAAAAGCTCGTGGGTGAAAAATTTAAAGTCAAATGGTTGGAAATTGGTGGGAGGGGGGAGAGAGGGACCTGTGAGGCTATATTACCAACATTTTGGAAGCGGCCATCTTGGATGGAAGTAGTAGCTTGCAAATGAAGACGGGAAGAAGTTTAAGTGCTCTTCCAAACAGGCAGATAATTACGCGAGAGGAACAGTCGCGTCTATAATTCGTGCATAGCTCTATTCGTCCTCGAGTTATGTCGCACTATGTGAGGCCAAAGTTGTCATTGGTAATGTACAACTGACTAAGTTTCAAATGAAAGCGACGAAAGCACCCCCCCCCCCCCCAAATCCCGTGGGCTCTTAATAGTCGATGCTAGAACAGTGGTCGATGTAGCTTATATGTAGCTATTTTCGATCGCCCAACTCCAACTTTGTTTGTCTGCTACACAGCCACTTTCACTGAATATTATGAGTAGCTTCGCTGTCACCTTCTGGGTAAAGAAGGGTGGTCTCAAAAAAGTAAAAATAAATATGTACCACACAATGTTTCACAATCAGTAAAGAAAACAGTTGTACATAAACGTAGAATTTACTTAAGTTCTAGCGTACGCAACTAGTGGCGTCGTAAGGTCCAAAGGAGCCATGTTTCACAACCGCTTGGGTTCGAAAGATACACTTGCTCGGTCAGGATAATAAAGCTTTTATTTTGCACTCTGTACGTACGCGTAAGTTAGTTTTACTTTATGTAATACATATATTAGATTACCGTGAAATACTATTCGCTTTCTTCTTCCACTATCAGATCAAGGATTGTGTATGTATGTACTTAAAGATTTGTCACTAATCGCACGTTTTTCTGTAAGAAGTGATATTTTATACATACATATTACAGAAGCAGCTGCCATTTGTGATTCGTCTATTGCATATCATTTCGCCCTTAACTATGCATTTATGCATAACATATACAGGTATCTCTCAAATTATGTGTTATGTCTTTACTACGTCATGCATTGTTCTTCATTCATATTACATAATAAGTATAACTGAATGAGTTGTGAAGAATAGTTAGGGACTTTCCACTCAGCATTTGTTAGAGGACGATAATCAACAACACTGTCTTACTCGCTATTATATTTTATGTTTCTTTTTCAAAATTATATCGTAAATGAGATTTTTTGAGACAGTCAACGTTAAAATCTGACATCGGATGATGAAAGTCAGATTTCCGTGTAAGTGGTGAGAGTGAACAAAATCTTAAACGAAACATTAACATATTATAAATATATTCACTGCTATCAATTCTGGCTGCTGTAGTATTAAAGCGGCTTGTCACTTGCAGAATGGGAACATAATAAATTCAGATAATAAATATGATTGATGAAGACATGATTAAATTAATTTTAAAATGTGCTAAATATCTGATATATTAGAAAGTCTCCGTTCCATCGAAACAGGGTCACACGTGATTTGACTTTGTCATAGTCAGTTTAATTGTTGCTTATTTCCGCAGTGGATGAATACTGATAACAGGGGCCATATTTATGCTTTCTCATTTTATCATTGTCACTAATTCAATTTACTGTCTGATTTCCTTCTCCAGTATGCAAATCTTGCTTCCAAAGCAAAAAGCACCAGAATTAGTTTAAAGATTCAGTATAAGTTCGAATTCACTTCAACGACTCTATGAGTTTGTGTCTTCGTCGATGCTTTTTAAACTATCAGCCAGTCCCCCTTAACGTTATGGGGGCATTCGATACCGGCATGTTTCTAATCTCGAAAAGTATTGTCATATGTAGAGGATGTTTATGAAGTCCCCTACCATATCTGTCTCCATGTTAATAATGTTAATTTTTGTTGTTTTACATAGATGAGAAGTGTTCTGTTGTTTTGTATTTATCGTGATAATGTACCAATTATCTTTTACAATATCTAAAATTTTCTAGATTTTTTTATGTTTAAAATGTTTCTTCGTCAAGGATGTCTTCTCGGTATTTTTCTTTTAGTAAAAATTTCCATTCTTCTAAAGAAAAAGCTGTAAAAAAATGTCAAAAACAACTTCACGAGATCAAGCAAAAAAGGAAACACATAAATAACTTCGACATTTAGGCTCCAATTTGCCATTTTGGACCACGTCGTACCAGCTAAGACGTAAGCTTAAACTCCCATATGTATACACAGACTGACAAAGACGCAAGGATCAATATTATATCTATTTATACCATCTTCATAAGTACACTTACGTGTAATTGTGCAAGTTATGTGCACACTGGAAAGGAATGACCTAGCGGGATGGCTCAATGGTTAGCACAATGGACTCGCATTCGACGGTTCAAACCCGGGTCCAGCCATCCTGATTTAGGTTTCCAGCTATTTCCCTTAGTCGGTTTCGGTAAATTCCGGGAAGGTTCCTTTAAAAAGGCACAGCCGATTTCCTACCCCATCCTTCACTAATCCGAGCTTGTGCTCCACCTCTAACGACCTCGTTCTCTAATGACCTCACCGTCGACGGGACTTCAAACAGTAATCTCCTCTCTCCTGAAAGGGAAAGTTTCAATGTACGTTAACGTTGCTTGTTGGCCATTATAAACCGTTCAAATAGAACATGGTAAGAGACTTCTAAAACATCTTGCACCCTCTGGTAAATTCTGGCATCTCCAGCTCACTGGAGAACTATTATATTTTGTAGTATTGCTAGGACATCAATATTTCAAACGCTTGCCATTTTTCTGGCTAAATTTCTGTCTCTTTCCTTCTATTACAAACAACTGAATCACCCAGCCAAAAGCTTAAGGGAACATTCTATTAGGTTAAGGGCTGATGAGCTTTTAATATGTTATTCTTATTGGTTAGGTAATTCAAAACTTTCTTTCATTATTTATTATTATGTATAAATACTCTTTATGTGTGCTTTTATTTTAATTATTGGTTTAGTTATTGTTTTTGGGAGAGCTGCATCAAACCAGTCTCAGGACTGAAGACCACAACAACATTGTTTTTGGTTGGTTTAGCTTAGTTCCTTATTTCCTTTTACCTTTACTCTCCTGAAAACCTGGAAAATATAAATACTTCGTTTTAAATAACGCAGAACAGCAAGAGATGCATTCCGCAGCGGCAATCTCGCGAAAATTCCTCGTCGTTACCTGCTCCACCTGAAATCTCGAAAACCCTTCCCCGCTACGCAGATCGTTCGGCACAACTGTGTGCTATGTTGTTTAATGAGTCTGTATGGTAGGTCAAAAAATTTAGCAAGTTAAAGTTCACTAATTCGGAGATAATTTCTCGACGAATTATGACCGTGGAAAATGCAGGTTCGTACTATCGTTCCCGACTTCACTCCCGAGCGGTCTACGTCTCGTAATATCTCTACCGTGGTAATTGACTAATTTCGGTATGGAGATATACACAGCTTGAATACTGGATGTTATTTACTGGATTTTATTTTGTGCAAAAACTATGAAGATTTAATATGTACCGTAATGGCGTCTCACAACAATACAATTTTTCTCCCCCTCTCACACGTCCGATTTCAATTTTTTTTTTTTTTTTTACAAAGAGCCTCTATAACAAAATCTTTGGCTCGGTAAGACACAGAGATGCATTCGTAGCATAGCATGGAACTTCCAACTGTCGCATTCGGTGTATGCTATTCACTACAATATCAATTCGTCGCACAATCACGTTACATCTGCAACCCTGTTAATCTCAACTTCTGGTAGTCATCATTCAACAAACGATGTCACTCAGAGTGCGCAAGTCACAATTGCAGATTTAAGAAAAGATCTACAGGTGCTTAAGTTTTGACTCCGTTATCATATACAACTTGAGAATTGCCCCTCTGATGCGCTTGCCTTCGATTAAGCAAAACCTTTAATCGTCTAACACACTCTCCATCTTCCTTTCCGTATACACTTATTGTCAACAAGTTGAATGAATGCGCTATTAAGTTTACTGTGCTGTAGTTCTGGCATATACCCTTCCTTGCTCTCTTCAGGATTAAGTGCATAATGTTCTTGCCTTTCGTACTAGAGGTAAAGGTCTCTGTGTAATGTTCTCTTTGCCTTTTGTACTGGAGGTACACAGTCCACCCTTATCGAAGGCAAACGAGCAGTCGCGTCCACCGTTCATCCTCGGGTAATGATGTTTGAATGTCCTTTATCAAGGCAGGACGATTGGGGCAGAACCACATAATATTTAACACTACGCAATATCCCCTATGGTGAATCAATGTAGCGTGCTCTCACACATCTTCTCAGTTTTTTCTACATAATATATAAACACAATTTACGAAAATTAATGACTGCTGCCCCAAAGCACCCCACCGGTATTTCCAGGATTACATTTGCTACCGTTTTATTATTATCAATTATCTACGTTTCCGAAGATGTCAAAGAGGACTAGTATTTGTTAACCGAAGTGTATCTCGAAGGTTTAATGCCTTCACAGATATTACACAGAATTTATCTTTTGTCACAGAGGTCTCCATTCACACACACACACACACACACACACACACACACACACACATACGAACACAGAGCCAGAATTGAAGAGCTCTTAAGATCTTGATTAAATATCTAATGAAGCTTCCATCCTCTTTGATGCCAGTAACGAAGATATTCTGGAACTGTCGCGAACTACTGCCATTAGCGGGGTGCCTATCAGCGAGGACGTCAGCATAAATGGGCTGATGCGGCACGGCACAGCAGAGGCTGCAGGGGGAGAAGGCTGTGCTCGCGCGTCACGGCCGCTGTTTCGGTGTTGTTCGCGTCTCGTCAGGCCGCTAATTACTGTCGTGAGGTGCCCCGGCACGGTTGGCTGCGTTATTAGCGGCGGAGCTGCGCGGGCGAAGCTGCGTGCCCGGCTCTCGTGACCCAACATCTCTCCTACACCACAAGCAACGTTCGCAGTCCTTGCATTAATTACTCATCGATGCGTACATTCGGCGAAATCAAAATCCGTCAGGTTTTATGGCAACACTCTGCGCTACCGGCCTCCTAGACAAGTCTGACGTATTACAAAAGGTTACTACACTACTGGCCATTAAAGTTGCCACACCACGAAGATGACGTGCTACAGAGGCGAAATGTAACCGGCAGGAAGAAGGTACTGTGATATGCAAATGATCAGCTTTTCAGAGCATTCACACAAGGTTGGCACCGGTGGCGACACCTACAACGTGTTTACATGAGGAACGTTTCCAACCGATTGCTCATACACAAACAGCAGTTGACCGGCGTTGCCTGGTGAAACGTTGTTGTGATGCCTCGTGTGAGGAGGTGAAATGCGTACCATCACGTTTCTAACTTTGATAAAGGTCGGATTGTAGCCTATCCCGATTGCGGTTTATCGTATCACGACAATGCTGCTCGCGTTGGTCGAGATCCAATGACTGTTAGCAGAATATGGAATAGGTGGGTTCAGGAGGGTAATACGGAACGCCGTGCTGGATCCCAACGGCCTCGTATCACTAGCAGTTGAGATGACAGGTATCTTATCCGCATGGCTGTAACGGATCGTGCGGCCACGTCTCGATCCCTGAGTCAACAGATGGGGACGTTTTCAAGACAACTACCTGCACGAACAGTTCAACTACGTTTGCAGCAGCATGGACTATCATCTCGGAAACCATAGCTACGGTTACCCTTGACGCTGCGTCACAGACAGGAGCGCTTGCGATGGTGTACTCAACGACGAACATGGGTGCACGAATGGCAAAACGTCATTTTTCGGATGAATCCAGGTTCTGTTTACAGCATCATGATGGTTGCATCCGTCTTTGGCGACATCGCGGTGATTGCACATTGGAAGCATGTGTTCGTCATCGCCATAGTGGGGTATCACCCGGCGTGATGGTATGGGTTGCCATTGGTTACACGTCTCGGTCACCTCTTGTTCGCATTGACGGCACTTTGAACAATGGACGTTACATTTCAGATGTATTACGATCCGTGGCTGTACCCTTCATTCGATCCCTGTGAAAAACTACATTTCAGCAGGATAATGCACGACCGCATGTTGCAGGTCCAGTGCGGGCCTTTCTGGATACAGAAAAAGTTCGATTGCTGCCCTGTCTAGCACATTCTCCAGATCTCTCACCAATTGAAAACGTCTGGTCAATGGTGGCCGAGCAACTGGTTCGTCACAATACGCCAGTCACTACTCTTAATGAAATGTGGTATCGTGTTGAAGCTGCATGGGCAGCTGTACCTGTACACGCCATCCAAGCTCTGTTTGACTCAATGCCCAGGCGTATCAAGGCCGTTATTGCGGCCAGAGGTGGTTGTTCTGGGTACTGATTTCTCAGGATCTATGCACCCACAATGCGTGAAAATGTAATAACGTGTCAGTTCAAGTATAATATATTTGTCCAATGAATACCCGTTTATTATCTGCATTTCTTCTTGGTGTAGCAATGTTAACGGCCAGTAGTGTACTAAGCGTATCCACGTACACGCACAAGATCAAGAATGGGGAGAAAATGACCAAACTACTACTTCTTCTACCACTTTTTTTTGAGCCGTCAGTCTTCTGACTAATCTGATGCGAGCCCCCAAGAAATCCTCCTCTGTGTCACCCTCTCTACCTCAGAGTAGCACTCGCAACCTACGTCCTCAATTATTTTCTGAATGTATTCCAATTCTCTGCCTTCGTCTACGGCTTTTACCCTCTGCAGCTCCCTCTAGAACGACGGAAGTTATTCCCTGATGTCGTAACAGATGTCCTACAATCGTATTCCTTATTCTTGTCAGTGTGTTCGGTATATTACTTTCCTCTCTTATTCTGCAGAGAAACTCCTCCTACCTTACCGGAACAGTCCACATATTTTTCAACATTCTTGTGTAGCATCACGTCTCAAATGCTTCGATTCTCTTCTGTTGCGATTTTTCCACAGTCCGCGTTTCACTATCATAATTCTGTGTTCCAGACATACTTTCCGAGAAATTTATTCCTCAAATTAAGGGCTTTTCTAGGCCAGGAGCGCCCTTTATGCGAGAGCTAGTCTGCTTTTGATGTCAGCCTTGCTCTGTCCATCATGTGTTATTTTACTACCTAGGTAACAAAGTTCCTTAACTTCATTTACCTAGTGATCATTAATACTGATGTTAAGTCTCTTTGTTCTCATTTCTGCTACTTCTCATTACTTTCATGTTTCTTTTGTTTACTATCAACCCATAATCTGTACTCATTAGACTATTCATTACATTCGGCCGATTCTCAATTCTTCTTCACTTTCACTGAGAACAGAAAATGTCCTCAGCGAATCTTATTATTGATATCCTCTCATCTCAGAATTTTATTCTACTCTTTAATCCTTCTTTTATTTTCGTCATTGCTTCTTCGATGTATAAACTTAACAGTAGGGGCGAAAGACTACATCCCTGCCTTAAGCCCTTTTAATCCGAGTGCTACATTCTTGGTCTTCCACTCTTGCTGTTCCTTCTTGGTCCTTGGATACATAGTATACTCATTGTCTTTCTTTATAGCTTAACCGTATTTTCCTCAGAATTTCAAATATCTTCCCACACTTGACACTGTCAACGCTTTTTCCAGGTTGACAAATCTTCTAACTTGTCTAGAGTTTTCTTCAGTCTTGCTTCCATTATCAACCGCAGCGTCAGAAACCCCTTCCTAAAGCCGAACTGATCGTCATCTAACAGGTTCTCAATTTTCTTTTCCCTACTCCTGTATATTATTCTTGTCAGCAAGTTGAATGTATGAGCTGTTAAGATGATTGTGCGACATTTTTCACACTTATCAGCTCTTGAAGCCTAGGGAAGTATGTGGATGATGTTTTCCCGAAAGTCAGGTGTCATTTCGCCATACTCACACATTGTACACAACAACGTGGATAGCCGTTTTGTGCTACTGCTCCCAATGATTTCAGAAATTCGAGTGAAGTATTACCTGTCCCCTCTGCCTTATTTAATTTTTTCCTCCAAATCTCTTCAGTTCTGATTCTAATGCTAGATCCCCTTGTTTCTTCGTCTGTCACATCAAACAAGTCTTCCCCATCGTCGAGGCACCTAATGCACTTTTTGTACCTATCCGCTATCTCCTCTGCATTTAAAAGTGGAATCCCCGTTGCACAGTTAATATTAACACACTTGCTTTTACATTCACCGACCGCGGTTTTGACTTCTATGTATGCCGTGTCAGTGCTTTCGACAATCATTTCTTTTTCGATTTCTTTACATTTTTAATGCAGCCATTTCGTCTTAGCCTCCCTGCAATTTCAGTGTATTTAATTCCTACGTATCTCTGAACTGCTGAATTTCCCTGAACATTTTTCTACCTTCTTTCATCGATCAACTGATGTATTTCTTCTTTCACTCGTGATTTTTTTTATATCTAAGTTTTCCTTTCCAAATTCTGTAATTGCCATTTTTAGAAATCTCTACTCCTCTTCATCTTAACTGCCTACTGAGCTATTCTTCATCGCACTATCTATAGCCTTAGAGAGCTTAAAGCATATCTCTTCATTCCTTAGTGTTCCCGTATCCCACTTCTTTGCGTATTGATTCTTCGTGAACGGTCTCTTAAAATTCAGCCTACTAAATTGTGATCTGAGTCTATTTCCGCTCCTGTGCACGTCTTGCAATTCAGTATCTGATATTGGAATCTCTGCCTGACCATCATGTAATCTAACTGAAATCTTCCCGTATCTCCCAGCCTTTTTTAAGTACACCCCTTCCTCTTGTGATTTTTGAAGAGAGTATTCGTTGTTACTTGCTGAAATGTATTGCAGAACACTATTACTCGTTCTCCTCTCTCATTCCTAGTACCAAGCCCATAGTCTCCCGTAGTGCTTTCTTCTACTCCTTCTCCTGCAGACCCGTTCTAGTCCGCCATGACTACTAGATTTTCATCTGCGTCTACGTACTGAATTACCCGTTCAGTACCCTCATATACTTTCTCTCCCCTCAACCTTCGGCTTACGCTGTTGGCGTGTACACCTGAACTGTTATTGTCACTGTTCACAGTTGTCCTACCTTCTTATTCGTAGCGAATCCTACTCTCGTTATACCATTTCCCTGCTGTGGATACTGCTCTATACTCGTCTGACCAGAAATCCTTGTCTTCTTTCCATTTTACGTCACTGACTCTCATTATATCGAGATTGAGTCTTATTTTATAGCTTCCCTACCACGTTAAAACGTCTCACATTCCACGCCCCGTCTCGTAGAATATTATACTTTTTTAACTTATTCAATCTTTTTATCGCGGTCGCCTCCGCCTTAACACATTCATTATCGTCCATTAAAGCAACAGAAAATCGAAGCAAAAAGCCAATGTGGATTTCCAACGTGCTGGGATGTTGAAAAGTCAGCCGCTTGTGATACTGTTTCAAAATGACAAACAGCCAATGTTTCAAATCAGCTCCTTTTATTAGTTGATGCTTACTAGTTTCAGGATTTAATTCACAACACATTCTCAAATCATCCATCCAATCAGAATGAATATTTTTTTCTGATTGGATGAATTATCTGCGAATGGGTCATGAATAAAAACTGAAACATAGTCATCATCAAGTAACAAAAAGAGCTGTTTTGCAACTTTGGCTATTCGTCATGCTGAAAAAGACAACATTCGTCTCCTCGTTCCTCCTGCTTAGGTCATCGCCATTATCTCTAGCAGCATACGGAAGTTCCTTGACTTAATACTCTCTTCATGGCATAATTCCGTCAACTAAGTATGAAAGTATCACATGGGCTACTCGTACCACAGTTAAGTCCTGACAATAAACATTAGATTTCGTACGGTACTGCTGGCTGGGGTGAGTGCATCCCACTGTCGGAAACGGTGTTCTTCCTCCGTGAATATTATTGACTCCTTTCCTTGCATATATGTGAGAGATGTGTTGTGTGTGTGTGTGTGTGTGTGTGTGTGTGTGTCTTTGCGGAGTGCACGTAGATGTAATAGATGCGTGTAGAGCATAGTTTTATGTTTTCGTTGCATGATGACGATGAGGATGATGATGAGGGAAGGCAGACGGTGGAAACCAGTGCAGTGCATAGCCTACTTCTCTCGAATAGGACCGAGTGCTCCGCCAACCTTAACGTTCATATTCGACCTGCAGATCACCGCCAATAGTGTCACGTGCTCTCACTGCACAAGACCTGTGGAGAACCTTGGAATTCAATCTACATATCCCTAACTATTCTGCAATTCACACTGAAGTGCTTGGCAGAGTGTTTATCGAATTAGTTTCACTAGATTTCCCTACGGTCCCACTCTCGAACAGCGCGATCAACGAACATCTAAATATTTCCATTGCGAACTCTGATTTCTCTTATTTTATTACCATGATTGTGGGTTTCAACAAAGTACTATCGCAATCGGAAGAGAAGGCTCGAGCTTGAAATTTTTTGAAAATATGTCATCGCATCCAAAAACGTCTTTTTTATGATTGTCATCGCAACTTGCTTATCGTATCTGTGGCACACTCCCTCACATTTTACAATAACGCCAAGCGAACCGTCCTTTTCGATGTCATCTGGTAGTCGTACCTGGTAACGATCGAATACAACACAGCAATACTGTAGCAGAGGACGGACAAGAGTAATGTAGGCCGTCTCTTTAGTAGATATGCTGCATCTTCTAAGCATTCTACCAATAAAATGCTGTCTTTGGTTCGCTTTGCCCATCACGTTAGCTATGTGATGGCTGCAATTTAAATTTTTCGTAATCGTTATTCCTAGACATTTAGCTGAACTGACAACCCTCCCTTTTTTTGTTATTTATGAAGTAGACGAAATTTAATCCATTTCTTATAATATTCATGTCGATCACATAAAACCTATTATTATTTGGTGTTAATTACAACTTTTGACACCGTTCAGATACACTGTGTGATTCATTTTGCAATTGGTTTTGATCATCTAATGTTTTTACGAAACGGTAAATGAGAGTATCATCTGTAAACAATCTAAGAAGGATTTTACTCGATGGTTTTACGTCAATGACTACGAACTACGGCCATTCCATTTCGACAACTGAGACTCTGCTCCATATTCATGCAATCTGATTAGAAGCCGCCTTAGAGGAAGAATACCAAAAACCTTTTGAAAATGCAGAAATAAGGAACCAAAATCACTCATTACTGCGTGACAGTCAAAAGCTAGTTGTGTTTCACAAGATCTACATTTTCTGAATCCAGGGCATTGGTATGAAAAGTAGCGATTCAGAATTTTGCGCCACTGCCTGTCCTTTCATTGACGGCAAAATACTGGAGACGAAAATTTAATCCATCACCGTGATTCGAATCGGCGTACCCTTAAGTCGACGGCCACCGACCAAGCGTGTGTTTGCTACCTCGGCTAAGATGCAAGTAGCTCCCGATCATGAGGCCATAGAAAATTTCTGAAAGCTTAAGTTTAAGAGCATACCTGATGCGGCAAAGAAATGGTGATAAACCACTCTCCTGTTTAAGAGGCATACCCTCTTTATAATCCTCGATTTGGTGACAGAAGTTTCGTCCCTCTGTTCGTATTATTTTACCCAAACCTTGTACATATATGTTCTTAATGGTCAATGATTGTAATGCAAACATCCTTTCACTCCTAGCAGCAAATGTCATGCAGTAGCTGCTGATCTATAACAAACGACAAATTAGAATACCGAAAGATAAAGAGAAGAAGAAAATCAGTTTGTAGCCCTCAGATTAACACATTCTACTTTATTCCTTGCCGCTTTCGATTTTTGGAACCATCACAGCTGGAAACTTCCTCCAGTCGTCACAACGTTGCGAGTCACTTCTTATGTGCCCTCTTGCTCGCACTGACGGCACTTTGAACAGTGGACATTACATTTCAGATGTATTACGACCCGTGGCTGTACCCTTAATTCGATTCGTCTGAAACACTACATTTCAGCAGGATAATGCACGACCGCATATTGCAGGTCCTGTACGGGCCTTTCTGGACACAGAAAAAGTTCGATTCCTGCCCTGTCCAGCACATTCTCCAGATTTCTCACAAATGAAAACGTCTGGTCAATGGTGGCCGAGCAACTGGCTCGTCACAATACGCCAGTCACTACTCTTGATTAACTGTGGTATCGTGTTGAAGCTGCATGGGCAGCTGTACCTGTACGCGCCATCCAAACTCTGTTTGACTCAATGCCCAGGCGTATCAAGGCCGTTATTACGGCCAGAGGTGGTTGTTCTGGGTACTGATTTCTCAGTATCTACGCACCAAAATTGCGTGAAAATGTAATCACATGTCAGTCCTAGTATAATATATTTGTCCAATGAATACCCGTTTATCACCTGAATTTCTTCTTTGTGTAGCAATTTTAATGGCCAGTAGTGTAAAAGCTGGTTATAGACGGGGAAAACTATAAAGGACGAAGAATCATTTGTATCAACCGAAAAGCAAATTAGGCCACGGCTTCTACAAGCATTTCGGGCTGCTGGAGTGTAAAATCAATGGGAATATACATTGACGGTACAAAAGTAGTAGGACAGTGATATGCACATATATGTAGTACCGTGTGCACAGGATACAAGAGGGTGGTGCATTGGCGGAGCTGTCATTTCTATGCAGGTAACTGCTGTGAAACAGTTTCCGAGGCGATTATGGCCACACGACGGGAAATAACGGACTTAAAACGCGGAATGGTAGACAGATGCGTGGGACATTCCATTTCGGTAATCGTTAGGAAATTAAATATTCTGAGAGCCGCAGTGTCACGAGCGTGCCGAGAATACCAAACTTCAGGCATTACTCCTCACCAGTGGGCGACGACCTTCACTGAACCACCGAGAGCAGGGGCATTTCCATAGCGTTGTCAGTGCTAACAGACAAGTAACACTGCGTGAAAGAACCAGATATATCAGTGTAGAAGTACGTCGAATGTATCCGTTAGGACAGTGGCGAAATCTGGGGATAATGGGCTGTGGTATCGGACGATCGACGTGAGTGCCTTTGCTAACAGCTCGACGTCGCCTACAGCGCTTCTCCTGGGCTCTTGATCATATCGATTTGATCCAGAGAGCTGGTAAACTATAGCCTGGTCAGTGAGTTCCAGTTTCAGATGGTATGGGCTGATGATAGGTTCCCAGTGTGGCGCAGACTCCACGAAGCCATTGCCCAGGTTGTCAACAACGCACTGGGTAAGCTGGTGGTGGCTCCATAATGGCGTGGACTGTGTTTAGATGGAACTGTCTGGGTCCACTGGTCCAACTGAACTGATCACTGACTAGAAATGTTTGTGTTCGGCTACTTGGAGGCCATTTGCAGCCATTCAAGCACTTCATGTTCACAAACGTGTCATCGGGCCAGAATGGTTCACGATTGATTTGAAGAATATTCTGGAAGATTCGAGTGAATGATTTGGCCGTCCGCCTGACATGTATCCCTTTGAATATTTGTGGAACACAGTTGAGTGTTTCGTGTCTTAGTGTTCCCATACTTGGGAACTCTGTGAATCTCTTAAAAAAGTGCTATCAAATTCTTGAGTGCCGAAGAGTCATACCGTTTTCTCTTCGTTCCCTTCAATTATGTCCAGCCGGCCACGATTGCCGAGCGGTTCTAGGCGCTTCAGTCCGGAGCCGCGCGACCGTTACGGTCGCAGGTTCGCATCCTGCCTGTGGCATGGATGTGTGTGATGTCCTTAGGTTGGTTAGGTTTAATTAGTTCTAAGTTCTAGGGGACTGATGACCTCAGATGTTAAGTCCTATAGTACTCAGAACAATTTGAACCAAATTATGTCCAAAATGGGTGTTTTAGCAGTACTATCTAACGAACACTTGTGAAAACTGTCAAGATTGACCTGAATGATGGAAAAGACATTTGCAAATAATGAACATTGTCAAATTAGCTTCGTCAACAAGAAAGGGATTCGTTACCAACAGAAAGTGTCCGCCCCCGGTAGCTGAGTGGTGAGCGTGACGGAATGTCAATCCCAAGGGCCCGGGTTCGATTCCCGGTTGGGTCGGGGATTTTCTCCGCTCAGGGACTGGGTGTTGTGTTGTCCCAATCATCATAACTTCATCCTCATCGACGCGCAAGTCGCCGCAGTGGCGTCAAACCGAAAGACTTGCACCAGGCATACGGTCTACCCGACGGGAGGCCCTCGTCACACATTTCCATTTACCAACAGAAAGTAACAACACATTTTTCGTGCCCTTATTTCATCTAATCGTTCTTGGAACTATCGCCGGTTGGTGTCACATTACCGTACAACAGTGCACTTATGATTGCTTTTTTACAGTTGAATAAATTAACCCCAGTTTAAAATCAATAGGGACCTTTAACAGTATCGAAATATTCGTATTAAACATCGATTAATGTCCCATCAAAGTATAACAGGATGATACAGATCCAGGGGTTTGAGAGTGAAGGTACAGCGTATTCGCTAATTCTCCACACTGTAAGCGGCAGAACTTTATAACCAAACGGAAGTTTCAACGACTCACTGTACTGGGGCGCCACGGCAGCCCTAGTACCACCGGTGTGGTCTGCGGCCAGCAGGGTCGCCTGAGAAATTCCTCCTGTCTGTGCTCAGTATCCAAGTGGACGTAGAGCTATTAACTGTAGAGCTATTAACTGTCTCTTGTGTGTGACGTGGAAATAAAGAGACTGCAGACAAAGAAATAATTCTGGGTACATTTATTCACACTGTTTAAGAAATTACAACGATAAATTATCAAATTGCAAGAGCATATCACAGTTAGTGGAGATATGCTGAGTTGAACTGAACAAAAATGACCTTATTCTAAGGAAAACCATCTCGATAGAAGAAAACATTATAGTGACATTGAGCTAACTAACTTTCTAACCAGTAGCTATTTGCTTGTTATTGGTATAGATTTTTGCATTTTTAGTTGTAACTGTAACATATACATACAAGTAATTCCTCAATCTAAATTTCAAAAGGTATTTTAATATGAAATCAAATTCAGTATTGCAAACATATATATTGGACAAAAAGTAGGAAACCAGCCTCAGTTATTTACACCTCATTTCTTAAAATAATCCAGCAGCGTCTTACGTGTCAGATTCATTAAAATCACTTGCTTCGACAGGAGATGCAGTATTGTTATTTCGGTCTGGAAGCAAGTTTTGAGGAAAACTTCCATATCCCACAGAGTAATGGACTTTGTCTATGTTGTATTCATGGTAAAAACCGCTACACCAAGGACTTGCGTGACATAAATGAAAGTTGGTCGGCGTGTTTCTACGTCTTAAAGGTGATGTCTGCTCACACCAGTCCGGTAAGAACGGTGCTAGTAGAACCACTATGACGATGCAATTCAGGTTTGTTGTAAATGAAAGGTGTAAGGGCGTGAACGTTAGTCACTTTTGAGATTGGAAATGGTGAATTGGTGCCTTTTAATGGGATAAAGAAGGTGTTCCTTCTGCTATACGCAGAAGCAGTTGGCAGGAATGTAGCCACTGCAGATAATTGCTGGCAGACGTGGGCATGAGAATGTGCAGTCGGAAGTAGACCGGGCTCCAGTCGGCCACATAGCACAACCGACAGAAATGACGATCGTGTTCGGTGTGTGGCTTTGGTGCATCTATTGCATCTGCAGCAACAATTTGAACAGCAGCTGGCACCGCAGTGTTACAAATCGGTTTCTTCAAGGACAGCTCCGAGCCAGACGCCCTGTAATGTAGAATCCATTAATTCCATACAGCCGTCATTTGCGAGAACCCATTGGAGGGCGGGATGAAGATCTGTTGTGTTTTCCGATGAAAGCTTATTCCGCCTCGGTGCCAGTGATGGTCGTGTATTGGTTCGAAGGAGACTCGATCAGGGCCTGCTACCAATCTGTCTGCGTGCTTGACACACTGGTCTGACACCTGGAGCTCCGGTGTGGAAAGTGATTTCGTGTGAAAGGGAGGCACTCCCATGGTTATTCGACGCACACTGGCTGCTAGTTTGTACGTCAGTCTCGTGATTCGACGTGATGTGCTGCCATTCATGAACAGCATTCAACAGCCTGTTTTCCAACTGGATAACGCTCGGCCACATACCATTATTGTAACCCAACACGCCGTTCAGGGTGCCGATATGTTGCCTTGTCCTGCTCGGTCACCAGATCTGTCTCTAATCGACGACAAATCCAGTGTCAACCAAAATCACCATTAACCGTCCCTTTATTGACCGACCAAGTGCAACAGGCACAAACGCCATCCACAAACTGCCATCCAGCACCAGTACAGCACAATGCACGCACGTTTGCATGCTTAAATTCAACATTCTAGCGGTTACACGGTTTATAAGTGTGCCAACATCTCAAATTTGCAATGGATCTTCTCGCGCCTACATTACTTGAGACCTTGCAATGTTAGTCAAATATGTTACCTAGACAAATGTATTCACGAAATTTCGTTACTCTGGATTAATTATTGTTTGGTGTTGCGATTTTTTTCTGTCAATGTAGTTCTTAGAATTGCAGTGGAACAGCAGGAAGAGGCTATGGGGAAACTGGGGATTGATGATTTCCACTTTCTCCAACTTGCCAGTCCTTAGAGAGTTCGTTACTCTAAATAATTAGACTGTGTCTGTGATATGGTGGGGCGTATTCTTCGAAAAAGGTTTCAAGTGTGACGCTTGTGCTTCAAAACACTCTTTTTTCAGTTCACAGTTTGAAATATCCTAAGATGAACTGTCCCTAATATTTATCTCGTCTGAATCTCGAAAATAAGGGATCGCTGTCGCAAATAACAACAGTGCTTTTGTGGGTGAAGAAAACTACACACAGGTACGTGTCAAGTAGTGCCTGCCAATGCTGATAACATAGTGGTGCGATACTGGCCATAAGCCACTGTGTGCTGCATTGGCAACGCTGCAGGGTTGGTAGACCTGCTGTGAGAACATGGCGGCGGTCACTCTGCTGGCACATGTCGGGTGTGAAAGCCTCCATTGTGTAGCGTGCGTTGTGTCTCGCGTCTCCACCAGCAGATCAGCAGCGGCATTCCTGTGCAGTACGCTCAGCTATACAGTATGAACTTTCTTGAAGCCCTTGAAACCCACAAGCACTATAGCCAGGTCCCCAAGCATCTGCTAGATGGAGCTGGCTGACATTTCAAGGCACAGCCTTATGACTATCTACTACCTGTCTGAAAAATGGCACTCGACATGAGCAGCTCTGAATAACCTGCCTGTCATTACTTTGTGCGGAAGGTATATAAAACGCTGCCTGACAATTTAAATTTTTCTGTTGGCAATATTGTTCAATGAAACCAAACCAAATAAAGAAATACTTTGCAATTCGTTATTCAAAAATATATTTTAATCTAACATTTTGGCAGTTGCATCTCAGAGCCTTTCACTACAAGCCACGTCTGATCACGGGTCATAACCAGGTCATCAGAGAATGAGACAATAGCATTTATAAATGCGAGTGTGACTAAAAAGGAAATCCGAATCTTATGATATTCAATAATAATGAATGTAAGAGTTAATACTTCCAGTTCATAACAAACGCGTATCAAATATTCATATGGACCGCAGTGAATGAACTCACCCAAATAATTCTTCCTCTTGTATTACAGACGAACCAGAACCACTTCTCTAGAAAGGCGGCCAGCGGCTTAACAGGTGTTGCTCGCAACAAAATTAACCACACCGTAAGTAGGTGGAAAGAGAATTTATCGGCTTGTTACGGGGATGATAACTGAAAAAGCGGACAGGGCGCATTATGAGAATTAACAAGAACATGTGTGTCCAGCTGCACTGAGAATTTTTAGTGTGGGGTCTTCAACCAAAGTCTGCTACGACACAGAGCAACAACGTTAACAGAACGATAAGGTAAGGAATCCCTTCTGCAGACAGATGAACGTCTGCATATCATAATAATGTCATACTGTTCCTCGGCTCTGCTGAAGAACGAACACGAGTTTAATAAAGTAGTTTTTTGTTTGCGTCCTTGCCTTCTGCAGCTTTTCGCTGGCGTCGGTGACGAATCTGTGCAAATACACAGCGTGAGAGAGTGAGAAGTTTTATAGTAAAATCCTGTATTGTTTTTTTGAATAGTGTTTTTACCATCACAAACGTACATTAGAAGTCACAGTTTCATTGCTGGGGCTTTATTTCTTATGTAAGGACATTCAAGGCGATATCATTACATCAGAAACGCCAAAGTGCATTCTTATTTACCATATGCGAAATAGTGGCGGAATATACACTGCTGGCCACCGTAAATGCAACACCCTGAAGGAAGCATCCGAATCAAGTGAAATTTACACCATGAGTTTGCAGCGATGAGATATGCAACTGATTAGAATTTCAGCGCAGACGCACATCACGCGCGCCTGTGGCGCCACCTCATAGCGCAATTTAAGGCTTGGCGATTTCGACGAGTGTACGTTCGGCACGTGTGTTTACCTTGTGTTTGTTTCACAAGACGATCAATTATGCCTCGTAGACAACAGCGAACATCTTTTGATCAAGTATCCGAGTTCGACAGAGGAAGGATAGTGGCTTACCGAGATTGTGGATTATCACACAGAGAAATCGCTAGTCGTGTTGGACGAAACCAAACAACTGTAATGCGGATATGTGACCGCGGGATGCAGGAGGGTACGACGGACCGACGTGGTCGATCGCATTCACCTCGTTGCACCACTGCACGTGCTGATAGGCAAATTGTGCGCATGGCAGTGACGGATCGCTCAGTGACATCCCGAACCGTAGCACAGCACATTGCGTCTGTAACGCATCATCCAGTGTCTGCGCGTACCATTCGACGTCGTTTACAGCAGAGTGGTCTGTCCGCAAGACGTCCATTGCTTCGTCTACCATTGACGCAGAACCACAGACGTCTCCGTCGCCAATGGTGTGATGACAGACGGATGTGGACGGCAGAATGGAATGACGTTGTCTTTACTGACGAGGCACGCTTCTGTCTGCAGCACCACGATGGTCGGATTCGAGTGTGGAGACACCGTGGAGAGAGGATGTTGGACAGCTGCATTATGCACCGCCACACTGGTCTTGCACCGGGTATTATGGTATGGGGCGGTATTGGATATTACTCTCGCACGCCTCTAGTACGCATTGCCGGGACTTTAAATAGCCGGCGCTACATATCCGAGGTGCTGGAGCCAGTTGTCCTTCCTTACCTTCAGGGCTCGGCCACAGCCATATTTCAACAGGATAATGCGCGACCACACGTGGCACGCATTGTCCAAAGGTTCTTCGTCAATAACCAGATTGAATTGCTTCCCTGGCCGGCTCGCTCTCCGGATCTTTCGCCGATAGTAAACATGTGGTCCATGGTTGCTCAACGAGTGACCCAAATTACATCCCCAGCTGCCACACCAAATGATCTTTGGCAACGTGTGGAAGCTGCTTGGGCTGCTGTACCCCAGGAACACACCGAACGTCTCTTTGACTCAATGCCGAGACTTGTGGCAGCGGTGATCTCCAACAATGGCGGCTACTCTGGCTACTGATTCTGGCAGGAACCACATGTCACAGACGTCTGTAAACGTAATCATTTGATACTTGGTCAACATGTTATCTACAAAATAAATTTTGTTGTGCTACCTCTTGTATTTCTTGGTGTTGCATTTACGGTGGCCAGCAGTGTATATAGAATTATAGCAGCATATAAATAATTTTGTTGGTTTATTTTGCATATTTTCTCACAGTGAAGTAACTCTCACCTGTTGTTTACACTGATATATCAACAGATATATTTTCCAAACCTGTCATTGTACTGGAATTCTAACACGATAGCCAACTATAAAGGAAGAGACACTTCACCCAACCACAAACGCGACCGCAGAGGCACAGCGGCGGCTGAGATCGCGTCATATTCGTGTTGACAGCTAAAATCAGCTTACATGCGTACTTGGAGTGTCAGTTTCACACTGTGTTCTACAGATGGGGCTACAGATGGGGTTGTCTCTGGGCTTCCACCGGCCGCTAAGGTGACTGCGTGACCGCGAAAGCTCGTCCGTTGGGCAACACTATATGTGCTTCATTACTCATGGCCGCTTTCCGCGTCCAGTGCAAAATTATAGTTAACCAAAAAATTAATAACTATTGAAAAATATGTGTCACTGAAGCTCATTTCAAACGAAAAATATTGACGATTATGAGTGTGAAGACGAACCTTCGATATCCGCATTAGTTTGTAAGTAATTAAGTTAAATGTTATAAATAATTCCTGAGCTGGAAAAGTGAATATCTAGGCAACGCATTATACGACTGCAACAAACGAAGTGTCTACGGGTACATCTCGTAGAGGTGTAACGGCCTCTGATAGTAGATTTACTGAAATTAGGCACGTATTTAAATGAGAGGCCGAAAAGTGGATTTCGTACAATTAGAAACATTTATTACTACATGAGTAGAGAAACATTAAAAGTAGGGGCAGTACCGTAAAATATAAATATTTAGGAAATCATTTAAATTTTTTGTTAATATTGACACTTATAAATCTGAAAACACAGGAAAACCATAAAAATTATAGTCTATAAATAAAATATGGCACATGCAAGAATATAGGTAACAGCATAATATTTCTCGGAAAATATCTGTGTGATTTGATGTATCATATGTCTATAAAAGGTTACAATTCATAATTTCAGTAGTTTTCATGTTCAGCAGTTTAACTGATTTTAATGGTACTTGACCGAGGTTTCCTGGGTGAACAGAGGCATTTTGGCGGGTAGACTATGTTCGGACGCGGTCAGGCTGTGTTAGTCTGTTTTTTTTTTTTTTTTTTTTTGGCTCGGCTCTAAGCAATATGTGATTTAACATTTGAGGTCATCAGTCCCCAAGACTTAGAACTACTTCAACCTAAATAACCTAAAAGACATCTCACACATCCATGCCCGAGGCAGGTTTCGAACCTGCGACCGTAGCAGGCGCGCAATTCCGAACTGAAGCGCCTAGAACCGCTCGGCCACAGCGGCCGGCTCTGTGTTTTGAGCCAGTTTTATGTGACGAACAGTGTAATAGCCGCTAGTTAACATGTGTGAATTATTCAGAGTTCCTATTTTCGGACATAGTTTTGCGGCTTCTGAGGAACATGTTACTTTTCGGGTTATGTGTAATATGAACAGCACTTAGGTTTCAGTGTGTAGCCACTGCGGAATTTACAGTTTGATGTACTGTGGAACTTTAACAGTTTCCTTGAGATAACTCAGGCAATTAATCGTGGTTTATTCAACTGCCTCCACGATCTTAAGGAACTCTGTCAGGCTCTGAAATTAATTTATTGTAAACTGTGAGTTTCGACTTTTCTGTGTTCATATAGGAAGTAAACTCGATTTTCTGGAAGTCGCCGCATGAGCCATTGGTCGCATCATCTGCGAGGTAGCGATGAAGTGGGGATTTTCCGGTACGACCATTTCACGAGTACACCGTGAATATCAGGAATGCAGTAAAAGATCAAATCTCCGATATCGCTGCGGCTGGGAGAAGGTCTTGCAAGAAAGGGACCAAAGACTGAAGAGAATCGTACAACGTTGCAAGTGCAACCCTTCCTCAGAGTGATCCAGATTTCGGTGCTGGGCCATCAACAAGTGTCAGCGTGCGATCCATTCAACGAAACATCATCGATAAGGGCTTTCGGACATGATGGCCCGTTCGTGTAGCCTTGATGACTGCCAGACAAACACGACACAAAGCTTTATGCCTCGCCTGGGCCCGTCAACATCGACGATGGACTGTTGATAACTGGAAACATGTTGCCTGGACGGACGAGTCTTGTTTCAAATTGTATCCAGTGGATGAACATGAACGGGTACGGAGACTACCTCATGAATCTATGTACTCTGCATGTCATCAGGGGACTGTTAAAGCTGGTGAAGGCTCTATAATGACGGGGAGCGTGTGCAGTTGGTGTGATATGGGACCTCTGATACCTGTAGATACGACTGTGACAGGTGACACGTACGTATGTATCCAGTCTGATCATCTGCATTCATTCATGTCCATTGTGCATTCCGACGGACATGGGCAATTCCAGCAGGACAGAGCGACATCCCATACGCCCAGAATTGCTACAGAGTGGCTCCAGGAACACTCTTCTAGTTTTAAACATTTCTGCTGGCCACTGAACTCTCCAGACATGAATATTATTGAGCATATCTTGAATGCCTTGCAACGTGCTGTTCAGGAGAAATCTCCACCCCCTCATACTCTTAAGGGTCTATGGATAGCCCTGGAGGATTCATGGTATCATTTCGCTCCAGCACTATTTCAGACTTTAGTCGAGTACATGACACGTTGTGTTACGGTACTTTTGCGTGCTTGCGTGGGCCCTACACGATATTAGCCAGGTGTACCGGTTTCTTTGGCTGTTCAGTGTATACTGTACCACACAACGTAATCTTGAACCAAAAGTTTGAAAACTGGCAGAATTCAAGCTGTGAGGACAGGTCATGAGTCGTGCTTGGGCATTTCAGATGGTAGAGCACTTGCCCGCGAAAGGCAAATGTCCAGCGTTCGAGTCTCGGTCGCACACAGTTTTAATCTGCCAGGAAGTGTCATATCAGTGCACACCCCACTGTGAGTGAAAATCTCATTCTGGAAAAGTTTGTAGTTACAAATTCTGCAGAACATATGAAAGATTGTATTTTACCATGGCCGAAATTAAAAATGGATATGAGTGTTGCAGGTTACAAAATATAACTGAGTTATTTAGGAATTGTGTGGCTTTAACAAGGAATAAATAATATTATAAAGTCCACGAATGTAATACGCAAACCCTTGCGTACAATGTTTAGCAGTTGTAGATTGCGGATATCATTTCTTTATGCGGTTGACATCTCTGGTAATATAATAAAACGGCAGCACATGTATTCCTCGAAGTACCAGTGTGGATTTTTGGGATTAGAGTCATCAATTTTCGCAAATTGTGTTTATATATTATTAGTGAAAGCAAGGGAATATGTTTGACAGCACGGTGGGTTGAGCCACCACAGGCGTGTTTGTGTCGTGTTGAAATATTGTATCGTCCTCCTTTATTAAGAGCGTCTGAGCAGCTTTGTCCGAGGGGAAAAGTTGGATGGCTCTGCTCGTTTGTCTTCCCTAAGGGTGGACTGCCATAGGAATGATCACAGAGACCTTTGCCTCCAGTATGAAAGGCTAGGAGAACATTGTCCGCATAATCCTGAAGACGCCAAGGAAAGGAAAATGTAACAACTGCCGAACAGTAAGCTTGATAACTCATGCATCCAACCTGCTAACAAAATGAGTGGACTGAAAAATATTTGTTGATGAACAGTTTGGCTTTATCAAAGAGGCAATTTTGATGTTGTGCTTGATAACGGAAGCAAGAATAAGAAAAATCAAGACACTTAATAGGCCTTCTCTACCTAGGAAAAAGCTGTTCAACAACGTTGGATACTACAAAATGTTTGAAACTTTCAGAAAAAGCGGTACAATTTATAGGATAGACCGGTATAGAAGTATCTACGCAAGGGCGAAGAGGCAACAGTCAACATGGAAGAGTAAGAATTCGTTGGATTGAAAAGTGTGTAATCCATACACAGAAGAACCAAGAAAGGAAATAAAAGAAAGATTCAGGAGAAGGACTAAAATTCAGTAGTAAGATTCGCTGATAACTTTCCTATTTACAGCAAAAGTGAGGAAGAATTACAGGACAAAAAATTAAAATAATATGAAAATTAGAAACGGCTTTAGTGTCATATATATCAAGATTGGGGCTACGAGGAAGACAAAAGCGAAGCAATTCTGATACGTCGCAAGCAAAATTACGCGTGCTGGTTGAACCAAAATGGCTACAAATTTAGCACAAGCAAAGCCAGAAAGGCCTGCTGGCAACAAGCGTACGCCTTAATTTGAGCACAAAATTTCAGAGAATTTATATTTGGAACACAGAATTGTATGGAAGAGAACCATGAACTTTAGGACAGCCGATTAGTTTGAACGAGATCATGCAATAGATCTACGAGAAATAAGATGTTCAATTCCCGATACTTCAGAGTCACTTGACGGGAATTTACCCAATGTACATGATTTGCTAGCAGTGGTGGTGACATGGAAGTCCGGTCGCAAGAAGACCGGGTTCAGGACTGTCACGTGGCACTAGCGAGAGAGAAGACTGTCTTGCTAGGCGTATGGTTGTGGTGCATTGTACTGCGTCTGCAGCAGCAGTTGGTACCACTTTGTCGCAACGAACTGTTACAAATCGTTTACTTCGAGGACAGCTCCGAATCACACGCCCTGTGGCGTGCATTCCACTGACCCTAAACCACCGCCGTTTGCGGCTCCTGTTGTGTCAAGTGAGAGTTCATTGGAGGGAAGAGTGGACATCTGTTGTGTTTCCTGATGAGAGACGGTTCTGCTTCGGTGCCAGCAATGGCCTTGTAGAGATTCGAAGGAGGCCAGGTGAGCGCCTGCAACTAATCTGTCTCTACCCAGACACCCGGACATACACTTACATTTATTGTCTAGGGTGGTACACCCTATGACAGCAAGAGCACGCTCGTAGTCGTCACACGCAAATTGAATGCAAATTTGTAAGTCAGTTAGGTGATTCAACCTGTTGTGCTGCCATTCGCAAACTGCATTCTAGGGGCTGTTTCCCAACAGGATAATACTGTCTGACATACCGCTATTGGTAATCCAACATGCTCTACACAGTGTGGACTTGTTGCCTTGGCCAGCTCAGTTACCAGATACGAATTGACCAATCAAGTGGAACAGGCATGGAATTCCACCAGCTGACATCAAGCATCTACATTCAACATTCTGGCGGTTCAAATGGTTCAAATGGCTCTGAGCACTATGAGACTTAACTTCTAAGGTCATCAGTCCCCTAGAACTTAGAACTACTTAAACCTAACTAACCTAAGGATATCACACACATTCATGCCCGAGGCAGGATTCGAACCTGCGACCGTAGCGGTCACGCAGTTCCAGACTGTAGCGCCTTTAACCGCTTGGCCACCCCGGCCGACCCATTCTGACGGCTACACCGGTTATTAATGTAGCAACATTTCACATTGGCAATGACTTCTCTCGCGTTTACATTAACCCGTGATCTTGCAACATTAATCACTTAAGTATGTCACCGTGACAAGCATATTCCCGAAATTTTATTATCCTACATTAATTATTTCTTGGTGTTGCGATGTTTCCCCGTCAGTGGTGTATATTAAGAAATCAGTGAATAACTTGCTTGGTAATATAGGAAACCGTTGAAGGAAAAGGTGTAGGAGCAGGCCAAGATTGGAATAAAATAAGTGCCAATGGACACAGCTAGTGCTCCTCTGAAATAATGAGGTTGGCATAAAAAGGGAGAGATGAAAGGATTGGCACGAGACGGAGGACTTTGAGGCGGGATGCATTCAATCGGTCAGATGAGAAATGATTTCCAAACCCTGTAGCAGCAGCAGTGCAACACTACAAGATTTTAATAAAAATAAATAATTGAAATGTAAGTCGTTACTATCAATTCTGCTTTAAGTTTGTCAAACTCTAATATTGCGTGTTATCTGTCAGAGGTACCCTTGCCTGGAGCAAGTGTCGGAACTAACACTTCGAGCTGTCGTTAGCAAAGGCACGTGGATGCTGTATTGCGAACAACCCTAATGTCTAATTATTGCAGCGGAACCAAGCTGCGATCATAAAACTTCGTCCTGCAATCTAACATTTTGCGCACTGACTAATGACTGAGGAGAGCTTGGTAGTACACTAAATTTCTGATGGAAGAGTCCCACTTGAAAAGCCGGCCGGTGTGGCCGTGCGGTTCTAGGCGTTTCAGTCTGGAACCGCGTGACCGCTACTGTCGCTGGTTCGAATCCTGCCTCGGGCATGGATGTGTGTGATGTCATTAATTTAGTTAGGTTTAAGTAGTTCTAAGTTCTAGGGGACTGATGACCACAGATGTTAAGTCCCATAGTGCTCAGAGCCATTTGAACCACCTGAAAAATAATCTCGTCATCAGTGTGGAAATGTCTGCCAAACAATGATTTCTTTATCAGACAAAACAGGAACAAGTCACTGGATGTAGTGTTAGGAGGAGAACACAATCAAGGGGAGGCGGGTGGAGGTATAGCTTGGTAGCCCAAAGAACAGCATGATTGTGTCCTGCGCAGAATAATCTGCCAGTTGGTGTGGAAGAGAAACTTCCGAGCCAGCAACGATTCACCTTGACAGCCTCACGTAACGTGGTCATGAATTTTGGTTGTATGTTCCTATGACGGTCTGCCTCTTGTAGGCAGAACTGAGTAACACCGCGTCATGTCAATACCAGAAAACGCTCATCATCATCTTGCTGGGTGTTGGTTGCGTCTTCGACTTTTTTGATGAAGGTGAATTCATCTGTTTCCACTGCTTGCTTAGTCTCTGGGCCATAGTGACACACGCAGCACTCCTTCAAGGTTGTTAGGCGGCTTGGGAAATCTCATCTGGTTTCACTTGAGACAGCTGCAACATTTCCGTAGCTGCCTCGGTTGGACGAGCTTTTTGAGTGGGTGTGAGCCGTTGCTGAACCCAGCAGGCAGCAAATCCATAAGTGATTTTCACTTCCTACGTTATCGCCAGGATTGTGATATGCCGGTATTCGAGCACCAGGACCCCCTTTTGAGATTCCCTATTCTTCACAGAGGGATCATGTGCCACTTCGCTTTCACCATTGTAAGTTGTTCGACCAGATGGGTGGTATGTCACCTAATCACTGTATGATTTGACGGTTTATTGTAGCCATACAACTCCACCAAATCAAATCAAATACGAGGATGTGCTGAAAGGTAGTACATTCGAATTTTTATGAGAAAACTCTAAAAATTTTTTAAATAAAAGAAACATTATTAACTCTTTACATTTTTATTCTTCATGTCTACATATTTGCACCCCTCTGCCGCTAGAGAGCTCCGAATTGTAGCGTGTAAATAGTGGAGTGCGAAGTAGCTATGTCGGTGCGTGAGAAACAGCGTACTGCAATCGAGTTTCAAATTCGGAGAGTTCGGACACGCATGGAGCATCCTCTGCTTCGGCATGACAATACCAGACCACAGAGGAGCGCTGTGACAACTGCAACAACCCGCCACCTTGGTTTCACTGTCATAGATCATCCTCCAAACAGTCCCGACTTGGTCTCATCCGATTTTCATCCGTTACGAAAACTGAAAGAACACTTTCGAGGTCTTCACTTTGATCGTGATGATGTGGTGCAATCAAAGGTGGTGATGTGGTTCTGTCAAGAAACTCAAACATTGTACAGTGACGGTATCTATAAATTGGTCTCTCGTTGAGAGAAATATGTTCGTCGACAGGTTATGTGTGTTAAGAGAGAAATATATAGATTTACAGGATAAAGATGTAGAACGTTAATAACCTTTAAGATTTTTTATGTAAAAATTTGGAGGCAATACTTCTCAGTACGCCGTCGTACAAAACCCTGATAACCATTTTATCCATGGGATAAAATGTTTTATTTTGCACCCTATACTGAAGTTTTACGAAATTTTGGCGTGGGGATTTCAACGTGAATCAAAGTAGCAGACATGAACATGCAAATGAACAAAACAGTAACAAAGTAAGTTTACATCTCGAGGTGAAATTTAACTTTGTGATTAAAACTAGTAGTCAGTTTAACTTTGAGTAGTGAAGTGTTTGTTGAACTCCAGGCTATGTAGAATATTACTTCGTTAAATATGTAGAATGAAATCATCTCTAAGGAAGTGGTCCTCTCAGAAAATAGTTCCCAATCAAAAATTTTTGTTATAAATTCAAAAGAGAAAGATTTATTTATTCCGTTTGACAAAGTCGATAACATTATCTCGTTTAGTTACTTAAGGAATCTCTTATCACAAATCCTCAGAATTATTGCATTGTTGTACTTGATAATGATAGATATTACACAGTTTAAGAAAGGAAATAAACTTTCAGTTATGAGGAAAACAATATCTCAGTATAAGAGGCGACGAACAACCTACAACTCTCTACTTATATGGATATGGTGTCTGTTCTTTCGGAGTGTGGGTCTCGCGGGAGGCGTGCGAGAGATAGTCCCTGCAGTCCTACTATCCTCAGTACCCTCAGTGGCTCAGATGGATAGAGCGACTGCCATGTAAGCAGGAGATCCAGGATTCGTGTTCCGGTCGGGGCACACATTTTCAGCTGTTCCCGTTGATCACTATATACGAGCACATCAACGCCCGTTAGCAGCTGAAGGTATTAATATAATTCTAATTCAACCTACAACTGGTACCGCGATAAACCGTATACAGTACCAAGTAAATGGCTTGTGATATTTTAAAATAGATGCGATTTTCTGTGTTATTCTTACCTTTACACTATGCTGACTTAAATCCAAACGAACTGCTTTAGAATATCAGTAAACAGGAAAATACAGCGAAGATTATCAACGATCTTTTATCAAAGCCTCTCACTGGAGCGAATATTCGCCAGGAACAACGAGTGGCTCGGATTCCACGTTAAACTGCAGGTCCCCTTACCCCAGTTTAATTATGTTTTTATTATAAAGCTGATGAAAGTAAAATTTGAGCTGTTCAGATTCACTTTGGAATTTAGAACTACGGTTGGCGTTCAGTAACAAGCAATACTGCAATACTGGTAAGTGGTACACTGGAATGACAAGTGAAGAGAAAGAGTTATTATTTTCACCTATCGTTCTGATTGGTCGATACTGGAAGACAACTGACCAGCCAGTACTGTACAATGATCCCGCAATAAAAATTATATCGATTGCTTATTGCTTTTCATTTCATGATGGTTTTACAGCTAAGTACCCTTAAACAATATAGTTAAAATAAATGTAAAAATAAATTCTGTTATTCACCTCATACACGTGTATCTCAGCCTTGAAATTGATTTACTGCGCTCTCCTCTCACGCAGACATTATTAAACTCTCGTAACTCACAATCAAATGAGCACAGGACAAAATACCCAACGTATCATGAATGCAGAGGGGAATACAAGGACGATTAACAGATGATAAGTCAAGAAATCTCACCGCGATCAGAAGAATCACTGCGTGACAAAAAGCAACACACTGTTGTTAAGGGTTGAAATCAAACGTGGGTGGTACTGATTAATGATTCCCATAGTTTTCAGAAATTGGGGAAAGCGCATTCTGGGAGGATTCCTTCACAGACGAATTTTGCTGCTTTCCGTATTTCTTCTCAGCCTCACATGTTGGTAATGACACTGATGCGAATATGATTTTGAGCACCCAGTATCATCCGTCTATCAATGCATCCATCGGTTCACCAAAAATGGTTCAAATGGCTCTGAGCACTATGGGACTCAACTGCTGAGGTCATTAGTCCCCTAGAACTTAGAACTAGTTAAACCTAACTAACCTAAGGACATCACAAACATCCATGCCCGAGGCAGGATTCGAACCTGCGACCGTAGCGGTCTTGCGGTTCCAGACTGCAGCGCCTTTAACCGCACGGCCACTTCGGCCGGCATCGGTTCACCATCTGCCTCAATGCTAGTCTCTAACATCTCCTGTGACATTAAATCTGAGGAATTAGATGCCAGACGACAAGACGAAAAAACAGGATTTAAGCCCAGAAAAGCAGATACTGATGGAGATCAAAATTTTAAACAAAATTTTGAAGAATGCCTTATTGACGCATCTCGAAGCACTCCTAGACACGAAGGTTAAGTAATGTCCTTCCAAAAAATAAATTACGTGACAGAGAAACAGTACCTGTACGTTAGATTTGCAAAAAGAAGCATTACATTGTTTAGTTCATTAACTCTTATTGAAATTACAACGGCATTCCTGACTGAAAGGTACGTATTGAAATCGTCTTCTATATCCCTTCATCGATTTCCATTTTCTTCATAGCCACACTGCCTACACGCAATGGCATTAGTATGATTCCATGCCCGCCTACGGCTATGTCTCTCTTCCACTCCCCACATTGCCTTATTACTGGTAACCCAAGCTTCAGCATGTTTTTCACTATACTGACACTTCATCTTTCTTACGTTTCCACGTACTTTTTTGTGACGCTGTTGCTCTAACGCAAAAAAATGTTAAACTTTCTGAATTTCTCTCTTTCTGAATACCTGAGCCGGCCAGAGTGGCCGTACGGTTCTAGGCGCTACATTATGGAACCGCGAGACCGCTACGGTCGCAGGTTCGAATCCTGCCTCGGGCATGGATGTTTTTGATGTCCTTAGGTTAGTTAGGTTTAAGGAGTTCTAAGTTCTAGGGGACTGATGACCTCAGAAGTTCAGTCCCATAGTGCTCAGAGCCAATTTTTTTTAATACCTGAGTTTAAAATCTGTGTTTTCCTTTATTCAGACTTTCAAAGACAAATGCTTCACATTTACGCACCTGCTCAACGCTAATTATTCACATAATGTAATGTGGCACTTAGTTTGTCTACGAATAGTTTCATAATTTTTTCAAAAATAGTTCAAATGGGTCTGATCACTATGGGACTTAACATCTGAGGTCATCAGTCCCCTAGAACTTAGAAATACTTAAACCTAACCAACCGAAGGACATCACACACATCCATGCCCGAGGCAGGATTCTAGCCTGCGACCATAGTGGTCACGCGGTTCCAGACTGAAGCGCCTAGAACCACCCGGCCATACCGGCTGGCCATAATTTTTTTCAACAATGGTGTATTTGTGCTCTCAGTAAAAGACTGTCATTCATTACTTCCACTCACCTGAAGCTCCCTATTCACAGCGCAGTGATTTGTGATGTCCATAACAGATTTGGATGTTTTGTTAACAGCGTATTTAACCTTCGCCTTGAGTAGGGAGAAAAGAATTTCCTGTAAGAATTTCATGTTCAGCTTCTTAATTTTTTCATAACTGTCCACTCTCACATTTTCACTTAACTGGACTTTGAGTTTTTCTGGTGCTTTGTGGAAAACGTTTGTCGTATATAGTTCAAAACAGTCCTATCTTTGACTTTACACCGTTTTAATATTAGCAATGTTAATGATGCTATAGTGATTCCTTAAGAAAAGATGGGCATGCGAATTTTTGAAAGATGCATGAAAACTGTTTACCCAGTGTATATGGTGAACATCACAAAGTGTGAAATTTTGGATCATTTCTCCTAGTCAAGTTGTAAGTGAAAAAAATTATAGAATGCCCTGACTGAAACAGGTAAAAGAATTGCAATCCACAAACTGCACTACTAGAAATAAAGTGTTTTACTTCCATATGAGGAGTTGTAGTGGAAGACCAGCTGTGCCTATCAAGACAGATACACTGACAAACAGAAGTGACTGATGGATACAGTAAGTTGTGGTGCAAAATGTTCAGGTGGTCATTTGCACAAATTTATGAATCTTTTCCACACAATATACCATTTATCATAGTAAAATTTCACGTTAAAGGTGGTACAATAATATTTAAATACAGGTGGGTCAAGACAGAAAAAGACAAAAGTTGTTACCTGACGGCAGTGAACTCTAACTACTTGTTGTTTCTTGCACTTATAATCGACAAAAACCATGCAATAAAAACCTCTTAGGCAATAAATGTCAGGTCTTCAATCCGTATTGCTTTTATTAAAGGAAAGTAATGCGATTCCTAAGCAGTGTATCATTCTACACATACGAGTAATACATCGAGACTTTCTAACATCTGTGCGTTGTGTCCCAGTCTTATTCATAATTCATTACCATTCTTGTCTCTCTGATGTGACACACAAAACAACTGCTGCTACATAATTTCAGTGTTTTCCATTTGAAGAACTTACATCTCATCAAATTATTCACCATAGGCCTTTGAATTTGTTACTATGTCAACGTATTTGTCACTACTTATAAGTAACAGCAAGTACAGGGTGGCAATTATTGAACTACGTGAAATGAAATCGTCATAACTGCGTTAGGACGTTCAAACAACTCTGTCGGCCGCGTGCATGATGGGAATTAATATGATTTGATTTGGCGACGAAGCTCACTTTCATCTGGATAGGTTAGTCAATAAGCAAAATTGGCGCATTTAGGGGACTGAGAATCCGCATTTCAGCATAGAGAAGTCTCTTCACCCTCGGCAGGTAACTGTGTGGTGTGCAACGTCCAGTCACGGAATTACCGGTGCGATATTCCTTGATGGCACAGTGACTACTGAACAGTACGTGAAGGTTCTGGAAGATGATATCATCTCCATTATCCAAAGTGACCCTAATTTTGACAAGATATGCTTCACGCAAGATGGAACTCGACCCCATCGAAGCAGGAGAGAGTATGATGTCCTGGTGGAGCTCTTTGGGGACGATATTCTGGCTCTGTTGTACCTACACGCCACTAGAATGGGCCTCAATTGGCCGCAAATTTCTCCGGATAAGAAAACATGCCCCTGTTTTTTGGGGGGCTATATTAAAACCAAGGTGTACAGTGTAATGTAATAAAATAAAAAAAAAATATTTGTGACTCTTTTTCTTTGCTATCAGTGAAATGTAATAGAATAAATATGAGCCGTGACTTATATAAAAAAGAAACACACATTAATGCAATGGCTCAACATAAAAGAGAAATAACTATTGTAGGAATGTTATTAAGTGTAATATGTTGTTTAATTTAGCCCGACGTGTACAAGCACTCGGTAAACTAGCTCAGTTCTAAGGGTAGTTACGTAATCGCCGATAGTTAATTGTCCTTTTCTTATTTACTCAACACTACAGATATTATTCCAGGCTAGTGAGAAGTCGTGTGCTTATTGCACTAGAGAATATTTGCCAAGTCTGTTCGATGTACCCTACTGCAATACGTAACTTAACTTTGTGGTTTCGTCTCGATTCCCCAATATAAGATAACAAGAGTAGCATCTACAAATGAAACCCTATAATGGAACTGGAGTCCAATGACCAGACCTTTTCTGCCTGAGATGTTATCTCGTTATATAAAGAAAATCTGTAAGTAAAACTGTTAAATTATTGTTAGCTGCCTCCCGTCTCGTGGGATCTGAAATAAAGTTAATTGTCCTAACCGACGGCACGTCTCGTAGATGAGCTAAAAGAAAAAGATTTTTCTAAGGTGGCGCCTAACAATGAAAATTTTTTTGTTAAGGTCCATATCTACTTCAGACAATCCAGGTATCAGACTAAAAATTGATTGACCACATACACGAATTAAGTACAACTTACATTATCAGCTGGTACAGCAAGATGAGCTTTACACAAGAACGTCCTCTTAGGTCCGGATCCAAGCAGGTAAGTGAAAGACAAAGGAAAGGTTGGTCATGCATATAAGCGCAAGAGTCCATGGAATAACATGTCCATTGTAGTTCTATCTCTTCTTCTTTGGCGTACTTGTCGATAACTTATAAAATTTATCGTAATATTTATTTTACATTTATTTTAAACCCAAATCCACCCAGGAGAAACGGTACAACAGCAATACCCCAAAACCATTGCTGAGCTGAAAACAACAATTCAGGAGGTCATTGACAGCATCGATGTTCCTACACTTCTGAGGGTCAAGCAGAATTTCACTATTCGTTAGCGCCACATCATCTCCAATGATGTCAGGATAATCGAAAATGTCATAACCTTAATGCAAATATCTGTAGTGGCGTTCAGATGTTAAATAAAGTGTGTGCAGTCCAAGTTTTTAACTAATGTACTGTTTTTTCATATAGTTCAATAATTGCCACTTCGTATAAGAGAAAATTTGATGTATACCTTAGAATGGTGCTGTTGTCTTTTCTGAGTTTTTCTCACCAGCTTCAAAATACAGCGTCGTACTATTGTATTATCTGACCCATTTCAACGGTACATTTATTTAAAATGTCTTTAACAAATCCTGGATATCCTGAAAACCACTGACATGAAGCACTCTCAAAAATAATTTATAATAGTGCTTTTGCTTTATATTGTGTCGCACAGTTGTCGATTACTTAACACACACATTTTCTGTGGCTGTATGTTACGTTTCTTGCAACGTAACGCATTTGACATCTGGTTGATTTCAAGACTTATACGTCATCCTAAATGACTTTTTATGTTCGGCAACACTTTCAGAAAATGAAATAAACGAAGTCGTCCAGAAGTCCAAGTCGTTGTTAAATCGAAGCAGCAGAAGCACCCAAGTGAGACATATGGCATAATCTACTTTCGGCGTATGAATTGCAGGAATGTATCTCCAAATCTCACCGTACCGTAGTAACGTTATCTGCAACCATGATATTTTAAAACAGGTGAAATATAAACTTGCCGGGAACCACATTAAATAATAAAAGCACAGACTTAGCTCACCATGTCTCGCAATGAAGCTGCAAGAGGGCATGAGACTGCGTGGATTAAATAAGAGCAGAAGCGAAAATTTAGACACGCATACTGTAATTATTCACAGGATGAATTTTAGGAAACAACGTTTTCCGTGTAAAAGCATATGACCCTTGCGGCGGTCTGTTTTACCGCTGCGATGGAAAATGAGAGGTGGCGCCCAGACGGGATGAACAGCAAACATCGGATGCGCGCAGAAATGAAAAATACAAATTGTGCCCAGGTTATTCACTTCACATCAGAAATTAAAACCGGTACAAAAAGAATATTTTTAGCGCTTGATCTGTGGTGGAACTGCACGTTTTGTTCTTCTTGCCGCTGTTTCTAGAAAACGAACCAGATCTCTCTCTCTCTCTCTCTCACTGTGATGACCCTGTTGTAACAGTACGTAACACAAACCGCAGACTTTGCATGATATAGACTGCTGTCTGGAGATTTTTCTTTATTACTCTGTACCAATGTCGTTCCACTGTACAAACTGATTTCTTCGTTCTGCTAAACTGCATTTCTATCGAAACACACCCTTTTGGCCTATTTTTATCCATGTATGAAATACACAATGAATGCATGTGGGTGATGCATTGGTAATAACCATTTGGCACCAAGACCTTCCAGTACCATAAAAGATCTGGAAATGTGTCCTAGCTCTATGTCTGTTACAATCATTACGTATGGAAACGGATATTCATCCGTTTACATGCTCGCATCGACGACACTTCTACTATTTAACGCATGTAAATGTCGTGTGACTAGGGCCTCCCGTCGGGTAGACCGGTCGCCAGGTGCAAGTCTTTCGATTTGACGCCACTTCGGCGACTTGCACGTCGATGAGAATGAAATGATGATGATTAGGACAACACAACACCCAATCCCTGAGCGGACAAAGTCTCCGACCCAGCCGAGAATCGAACCCGGGCCCTTAGGATTGACATAGTGTCGCGCTGACCCCTTTTTTTTTTTTTTTTAGATCTCATTCTATGTTCCATATTGTTCGTTGAATATGTTCGAGGCGGACGTCTGGTGACACCCGTTCAGGTCCTTTGTTGATCCGTTCACTCAGTTTTTTATTACAGAGGGTAGCTAACCCTCTGACCGATCTACCGTGCCGGCACCACTCAACTACGGGAGGCGGACTATTTAATGTATGATCATGAACGTATGAATAAGGCTTTTAACATGTCGTAATAAGCAAAGGGGTGACTACTCTTCTATGTGGTTAACACTTTAAATATTTTTAAGTACCTACACACTAATGTAAGAGTGTCTTTTATACATGTATATCAACAGACTTAAGTAGTTTTTAACGACCTTCTGCAGCCCAGGCAAAAGGAAGTATAGTAAATTCATACATAATGCTGTTGGCTTGTGTCAAACACCACATGGAATTAATAAATTTTGATAATCAGTGCTGAGGGAATAGCGGAGGTTCGGCTGTTTTGGAACGTGTAGAGCGGTGCAGAACTGGAGTTTGACCAACAGTATTGCAGTACAATTCATGGTAGACATAACATGTATCATAATACAGTACTTCTTTTACAAGGCTTCTCAAGTATTGTTGAAATGTAGAAATTTCTTCAGAAACCGTGTTGTTTCCGCTTCTTAGCGGCCTATAGAGTAGTCGCCCGTAAAATGGTGTTTTAGAACGAGGCTGCCACCTTAACTCCGTTATTTGCCGAAGTAATCGATACAGAAGTTGTCTTATTGAGGTATATGTACTTCTCTTAACAATATCTAAAAGCCCTAAAAGGAGGATTGTAGTGGCATGATGGCTGAGGAAATGTTCGAAACTGTAGGTAAAAATGTGTTGCTTACGAAAATGAGCATCACTAGCTCAGTGTGTTTACCATGTCACTGACGGCATCACCTTTTCTTAAAATTCTGTCCTCTGAAATTATTCATTTGGCTAACTACTGCTGTGAGTATCGAATCTAGTGTGACCAGTCAAGAGTACCCACGATGACGAACGTTAAGAAAGCTGCGATTGCAACACCTATCACACTAGTGACGAAATGGCGTCTAGTAGAAACATGTAACCAGGCCGAGAACTACATGTATGAACAAAAAACAAGAAAATCAAATTATGTCCTAATGGTACAAACCAGAAGGCATATATTCAAATCTGAATTGCCAAGGAAGTTCGTTGCTCGGAACTTTGAGCGGTGCAGTATGCCTGGACACTGCATCCTCTAACAAGCAGGAAAGTGACAACGAGGTTACATTCAGTGTAACCACGGAATCGTAGTGCTCTATTCTGCTTGGAGAAGTGAATCGAGCAATTAACTAATAATGCAGCTACAACAATAAATCATCGGGATGTAGGTGAACAGAAAGAGCTATGCTGTAACCATTACGCTAGGAAGAACCATTTTTGACTTCATAATTTAAACATACTGGCTGACAAAAAAGTGAAGTACCTAATAGGAGAGAAGGACATGGAATGAGGCTTCACGGGGTGAGAGTCTCTGTGACGTTATTTCGCAATTACCAGATAGTCAAATTTACAAAGAACTTGGCATTATGAGTCCGCCTATCAGTATGATGTTGCACTCCCTCGATCCTGGATGAATGCACTGATTCAGTTAGTAAGGGTGTCACAAAGACGTTGTGTCCTCTTCTGAGTTATGTTGGCCCACAACTGTTGTAATTGGTCCTTTATGTGCTAGATACCGGCACTGGGACGGAACTGACGTCCGAGCTAGTCTCACAAATGTTCTATTGGAGACGGATTTGGTGATCTTTTTGACCTCGTGAGTATGTCAACATCATGCAGACTGTAGAGACACTTTCCACATGTGGACAAGAATTGTCCTGTTAATAATACACTCCTGGAAATGGAAAAAAGAACACATTGACACCGGTGTGTCAGACCCACCATACTTGCTCCGGACACTGCGAGAGGGCTGTACAAGCAATGATCACACGCACGGCACAGCGGACACACCAGGAACCGCGGTGTTGGCCGTCGAATGGCGCTAGCTGCGCAGCATTTGTGCACCGCCGCCGTCAGTGTCGGCCAGTTTGCCGTGCCATACGGAGCTCCATCGCAGTCTTTAACACTGGTAGCATGCCGCGACAGCGTGGACGTGAACCGTATGTGCAGTTGACGGACTTTGAGCGAGGGCGTATAGTGGGCATGCGGGAGGCCGGGTGGACGTACCGCCGAATTGCTCAACACGTGGGGCGTGAGGTCTCCACAGTACATCGATGTTGTCGCCAGTGGTCGGCGGAAGGTGCACGTGCCCGTCGACCTGGAACCGGACCGCAGCGACGCACGGATGCACGCCAAGACCGTAGGATCCTACGCAGTGCCGTAGGGGACCGCACCGCCACTTCCCAGCAAATTAGGGACACTGTTGCTCCTGGGGTATCGGCGAGGACCATTCGCAACCGTCTCCATGAAGCTGGGCTACGGTCCCGCACACCGTTACGCCGTCTTCCGCTCACGCCCCAACATCGTGCAGCCCGCCTCCAGTGGTGTCGCGACAGGCGTGAATGGAGGGACGAATGAGGACGTGTCGTCTTCAGCGATGAGAGTCGCTTCTGCCTTGGTGCCAATGATGGTCGTATGCGTGTTTGGCGCCGTGCAGGTGAGCGCCACAATCAGGACTGCATACGACCGAGGCACACAGGGCCATCACCCGGCATCATGGTGTGGGGAGCGATCTCCTACACTGGCCGTACACCACTGGTGATCGTCGAGGGGACACTGAATAGTGCACGGTACATCCAAACCGTCATCGAACCCATCGTTCTACCATTCCTAGACCGGCAAGGGAACTTGCTGTTCCAACATGACAATGCACGTCCGCATGTATCCCGTGCCACCCAACGTGCTCTAGAAGGTGTAAGTCAACTACCCTGGCCAGCAAGATCTCCGGATCTGACCCCCATTGAGCATGTTTGGGACTGGATGAAGCGTCGTCTCACGCGGTCTGCACGTCCAGCACGAACGCTGGTCCAACTGAGCCGCCAGGTGGAAATGGCATGGCAAGCCGTTCCACAGGACTACATCCAGCATCTCTACGATCGTCTCCATGGGAGAACAGCAGCCTGCATTGCTGCGAAAGGTGGATATACACTGTACTAGTGCCGACATTGTGCATGCTCTGTTGCCTGTGTCTATGTGCCTGTGGTTCTGTCAGTGTGATCATGTGATGTATCTGACCCCAGGAATGTGTCAATAAAGTTTCCCCTTCCTGGGACAATGAATTCACGGTGTTCTTATTTCAATTTCCAGGAGTGTAGGTACCACGATACTGTCGCTTGAGAAATAACACATGAAAACGGAGGGTGTCCATGATGTACCGTTGTGCCGTCCAGGTCCCCTAAATCACTACCATCCCTGACCGGAAAACGTGGCTGACGGTGCCCCACGCCATCAGATCAGGAGTAACGCCATTGCGCCTCTCCAGAACAATAGAAGAATGGGTCTTCTCCCTAGATCCCCTACGTATACTCGGAAGATGGTTGCTTGCGGTAGTGCAGAACCGCGATTCATCACATCAGCAGTCTATTCTTTACCGCTGTGGCACCGCTCCAAACGCTGCCATTTGCGTTATTGCGTTAACGCCAATCATCGCCTGGAACAATAATACGCTAGTCCGGCTGTTGACAGTCTCTGAGCAAAGGTATGGGAGGCCACAGAACTTTGCAAGGGGTCCTTTACTTGTTATGTGATGGCAGGCACTGATGATGTGAAAGGATTACTCAACACAGCGATACTCCTGTGTGGCGGTCATACGGGGCCGACTGGAACCTTGACGACGAGAATGGCAGTTCCCACATTCCCATGCTGTCTGTTTTTTGGGCCTCTGTCACACCCTAATGTCACAAAGCTCTGGATATTACACGATTCGACGAGACGGCCAAATGCACATCCACAATGAGACCCCTTTAAAATTCAACAATATTAAATGACACTTCCGAGTCCTTCATGGTGATCACCCAACATCTGTCGTTGTTCAGCCTCTCTTACATACCCTACAAGGCATGTTAACAGTAATAAACAAGAACAACGTAATGCACTCTGGTTTCAATCTTCATGTCATAAAGAATGACGACCATAATTATTTACACACGCACCAAGGGTATGTAAATGTAAGAAGATGTGTTGAAAATCTGCCATGCCTTTTGAAATGTATATTGTACCGGAGTGATTTACGTGCACATATACAATAAAACTGATTTCCACTGAAACTGGAGAAGAATATGGTGCTAGTGTTGGACTTCAGGTTTCACAGCTGAAGGAACGCGTCAAATAAAAAAAAAAATAAAAAATAAAAAAAAAAAATCTTCTGTTAGTTACAAAGGCAGTATACGGTGGAGACGACTAAAAGAGAAAGAATGAGTGAGTCAGTGTGTGTGTGTGTGTGTGTGTGTGTGTGTGTGTGTGTGTGTGTGTGTGAGTGACATAGAGAGAGAGAGAGAGAGAGAGAGAGAGAGAGAGAGAAAGCTGCGAGCGAAAGTGGATTTCAGGATTCTAAATATGAATATCTTTTTACAGGGGTGCTAAAATACTATTTCGGAAGGACTGAATGGCAGTAACGGAAACAGCGAGGTAATATCCAGCTTGCAGACGGTTTCATCTCAATGTGTAACGACTACAGACCGGTGGGTCATGTTTCAATAGCATAAACCACGAAAATAGTTTGCGCGTCACGGACTGTCAGAGTTACAATAGTCATTAAAGATTTCTACCGCTTCTCTAGGGGTGTGAACTCTCAGCAGTAGACTTTGTGAATATACCACGCATCACGATAATTATTGAAACGCGTATTGGCTACTGGACGCTGATATTAGCAATTGGCTGTCCGAGGAAATCGACAGAAGTGTGGCTAATTGAGCCTGCTGTGTCCTGTTTCACCCGAAAGCCAGCAATCAATCATTTTTGCACCGATTTTTATTACCGTTACAAATGGATGTTCCTACACGACATTTTCTCACTTTCAGAAGTGAGTTCTCAAAGTACAGTAAATGTGTCTTATGTTGCTATTACCTTGCTTGCTCGTCCTAACCATTAACGAGCTTCGAACAAAGGAATCTTTGGGCTTCTGACACCCCCTTTCTTTCTCAGGAATCGAACTAACAATGACTGAAAATTTCATGAAAACTAATAATTGTAAATTTAGAGGAACTGCGAATAAATTAATGTACAGAAATACACTCCTGGAAATTGAAATAAACACCGTGAATTCATTGTCCCAGGAAGGGGAAACTTTATTGACACATTCCTGGGGTCAGATACATCACATGATCACACTGACAGAACCACAGGCACATAGACACAGGCAACAGAGCATGCACAATGTCGGCACTAGTACAGTGTATAACCACCTTTCGCAGCAATGCAGGCTGCTGTTCTCCCATGGAGACGATCGTAGAGATGCTGGATGTAGTCCTGTGGAACGGCTTGCCATGCCATTTCCACCTGGAGCCTCAGTTGGACCAGCGTTCGTGCTGGACGTGCAGACCGCGTGAGACGACGCTTCATCCAGTCCCAAACATGCTCAATGGGGGACAGATCCGGAGATCTTGCTGGCCAGGGTAGTTGACTTACACCTTCTAGAGCACGTTGGGTGGCACGGGATACATGCGGACGTGCATTGTCATGTTGGAACAGCAAGTTCCCTTGCCGGTCTAGGAATGGTAGAACGATGGGTTCGATGACGGTTTGGATGTACCGTGCACTATTCAGTGTCCCCTCGACGATCACCAGTGGTGTACGGCCAGTGTAGGAGATCGCTCCCCACACCATGATGCCGGGTGTTGGCCCTGTGTGCCTCGGTCGTATGCAGTCCTGATTGTGGCGCTCACCTGCACGGCGCCAAACACGCATACGATCATCATTGGCACCAAGGCAGAAGCGACTCTCATCGCTGAAGACGACACGTCTCCATTCGTCCCTCCATTCACGCCTGTCGCGACACCACTGGAGGCGGGCTGCACGATGTTGGGGCGTGAGCGGAAGACGGCGTAACGGTGTGCGGGACCGTAGCCCAGCTTCATGGAGACGGTTGCGAATGGTCCTCGCCGATACCCCAGGAGCAACAGTGTCCCTAATTTGCTGGGAAGTGGCGGTGCGGTCCCCTACGGCACTGCGTAGGATCCTACGGTCTTGGCGTGCATCCGTGCGTCGCTGCGGTCCGGTCCCAGGTCGACGGGCACGTGCTCCTTCCACCGACCACTGGCGACAACATCGATGTACTGTGGAGACCTCACGCCCCACGTGTTGAGCAATTCGGCGGTACGTCCAGCCGGCCTCCCGCATGCCCACTATACGCCCTCGCTCAAAGTCCGTCAACTGCACATACGGTTCACGTCCACGCTGTCGCGGCATGCTACCAGTGTTAAAGACTGCGATGGAGCTCCGTATGGCACGGCAAACTGGCTGACACTGACGGCGGCGGTGCACAAATGCTGCGCAGCTAGCGCCATTCGACGGCCAACACCGCGGTTCCTGGTGTGTCCGCTGTGCCGTGCGTGTGATCATTGCTTGTACAGCCCTCTCGCAGTGTCCGGAGCAAGTATGGTGGGTCTGACACACCGGTGTCAATGTGTTCTTTTTTCCATTTCCAGGAGTTTACTTCGTCATCCAACAAATGACTTTTCTCCTTTAGGGCTCTCTGTCGTATTGGATACACTAATAATAGTAATTGAAAATTGTTTATTAATAAGTTCTAACTAAGTGAAGTAACACACATCAGTTTAATATCGTGCCTTTCAATTTGAGCCATATGGTTAAGCTGCTATTGCGAACCCTCTGGGTGTAGCACCACAAGCTCTCAAGTGCAGAACCACGTCAAGACGTCCAGACGCGCGAGGCTCACGGAAACTCAAGATTTCTGCCGTTGAAAGAGCAAATTACAGTACCGGATATGAACTGGTGGAGTTTCTGAGCTTGCCGAATGTACGGCCGAAAATGGAGTGAAATCTGAATTTATATGTCGCACCACCATGTTTCAGAAAGAACTATACACACTATTACAGAACCACACACATCATCATAAGGACAAATTCTCGACGAATTTGCTGTAAATTGAACATATTCTCTACGTTAATTATTTTGTGAGAGATGGACAATCAACTACTTACAAATATCACACGTTTCAAACGAGATTAGGACACATAACAAAATAAAAAAAAACACATTGAGTACATTCACAATTCCTCCTACCATTAACACTGTTATACTCGAAAGGAACAACAGCCCCTCGTAGCTGTTACTGAGTTACAATATCGAGATTCTCGCGTTACCTCTGTTTGGGGTTTGAACCCCCATTCAGTATAATATGCAACAAAGCAGGCAAGTGCTTTTTATCAGTGTAGTGCGATGAACCTGATGTCTGTGGTCAAAGTCAGGTCTCTGTTCTCGGATTTTACTTCTGCTAATAGATTCTTGTAACCGTGTGTAATGTAAATACGGGTAAATCAAAGAATGACTTCATAGCAGAGTCTTCATTTTGTAAATTACTCTCAAAAGACGATCATAAATCGTATTGTGGATGCTCATACATTGTTTGCAAACTACATTTGTTTGACATCTTCAAAAATTTAAAATTATTTCATATCGATGTGACCTATCACAAAATTAACTCATTGTCAAACGACGCTTGGACTCTACCTAAACCGTATTTAAGTCATCCCTCTGTCCGGGAGTTTAAGGATGTAATGTCACAACACTAAGTGCAAAAAGTATTTAACAATCGAATTAAGCTGTCTGAAGGTTACCTTTATTTTAATTTATATTGGTATTACTTTAGTAGAGTTTTTCTATAGGATATTAAATTTATTTGAATGTGTCTAATGTGGTAGTAATGACATTTGATTCCACTACTCTTTCAACACACCTGTCTGCAAACTTACCAAAACAAAATAAGTTAAAAAATTAACAAAAAGGCAAGCGACTGAGAAATAATGTTTCACCTCACTCGAAAATTTCTGCTGATTTCTAAACTGGTCTCAGATTTAGCGAGTCCATAATGTTTCCAAAATTATGAGGAATCTAATATTATGAATCATATTTTAGTAGTATTAATTGACGTGACGTGTTTGGATTACAGTTATATGTGTCAAAATATATCTACTGCCCTCCAGCATCTGCTACATAAATGTTACTTTTCAAACTGTCTTGTAATTGAATACGAATATTAAGCACCGCTTGTCTATACGTGATACAATTTTCGAGTTAGCCAAATGTTCGTCAACTATGAAATGTATTATCCTGTTATGGTGTTTAGTCGTTACGTATCCTCAGTTCAGGGCAAGAAAATATAGCGTAATGTATTAGAGCCAAGACTGTGACTTTCAACATTCTAAATGCGGAATTTTTTTTTACTGGGCTCCTAAAAATACTGCTTCCGAAGAATTTTAATTTAGTAACGGAAACAGCAAGCTATCAACAATTTTGTACTGTCTTGATCAATATGTCATACGTATACCAAATGAGATGCACGTGATAAAAGTTTTGATCGTGATCGACTTTGTTTTTATAATAGAGTGTGAAATTATTTTACAAGATTTAGTACTTATTTCGGTTAGACTTGGCTTTGGCTTTCTGAGTCTTTGATTACTATTCCTATTGCTTATGCAACAGTAGGATATTAATATAAATTTCACTACACGAAGTAAAATTTAGAATCAATTTGTGATAAATATGAGTTTGCTGAGAAGGATTAAATTACCAGTTGTTGTTATTCAGTTAATGGAGCGTCTGAGAGGGGTCGAATGCTTGGTATGAGGAATATGGGAACACTATACTAACAGACTCCACACATATGGCTGTAGCGGAATGAATCTAGAATTAAAGTTGACGAGGTGGACTAAGAACATCAGTGTGCAGAAATAATCAGGCACGAAGACAAATCTCGAGAAGTTCGGCTAGCTTCCACGAATTGACAGATGAAATCTGCACAACTTCAGGCAAAAATTACTAGAAGCTCAGTAGATATCTCGAATTGCCCTGCAGCGTTTACTGCTGAGACTGTGGCCTCTGTAGCGATCAGATAGAAGTTAGCGCTTACATAGAGCACCTGGTGAAAGGTCACAGAGAGCAGAAATTGTCGAGGCCGATTTCCTCGAATTGCTGCCATCTAGGTGTGCGGAGCTGTTGAAGATGTCAACGGCAGGATAATTCAAGGCCACCCACATCATTTCACACTACAAACGCCTGGATAAAAGTATTGGTCCCTAACTGGCCTACAAGGTCCCGTGACTCGCGACCCATACAGCATATCCAGGGTGCGACAGAACACATTTAATTTTATAGCCACCTTCAGTCAAGAACCTTCATGAACTGATGTAGACTATTCTTCAAGAATGGCAAGAAGTTTTGCGAGCTAACATTCGGAGTCTTTCTGCTTCCATGTCATAACGAATACATTAATGTATTCCAGCCTATAGGGGTCTACATCATATCTGAGGTTTATGGGCATCAGTTCCAAATCACTTACTACTCTTATATACTGAATATCTCCACAAAGTTCGGTTCAAATGGCTCTGAGCACTATGGGACTTAACAGCTATGGTCATCAGTCCCCTAGAACTTAGAACTACTTAAACCTAACTAACCTAAGGACATCACACAACACCCAGCCATCACGAGGCAGAGAAAATCTCTGACCCCGCCGGGAATCGAACCCGGGAACCCGACAAAGTTCGGTAAATGTCGTACTGGTGTTTCCTGCTGTAACACTTTCCAGTTCCATCAGTGTAAATACAGTGAAGTTTCTGTGATACAACAACACAACTCTTATGGGACTTGGTAAGAATGTCTTCCACGAGTAATGAGTGTGTTGGGGTGCGACACTACGAATGTAGTATGTGGACATACAGGGTGAGAATGTTGGTCTCTCTGGAGGCGTGCGCGATATAGTCCCTGCAGCCCTCGGTGGCTCAGATGGTTCGAGCGTCTGCCATGTAAGCAGGAGATCCCTGGTTCGAGACCTGGTCGGGGCACACATTTTCACCTGTTCCCGTTGATATATATCAGTGCCTGTCACCAGCTGAAGGTTGTTGTTGTTGTTGTTGTATTCTTCAGTCCTGAGCCTGGTTTGATGCAGCTCTCCATGCTACTCTATCCTGTGCAAGCTTCTTCATCTCCCAGTACCTACTGCAGCCTACATCCTTCTGAATCTGCTTAGTGTATTCATCTCTTGGTCTCCCTCTACGATTTTTACCCTCCACGCTGCCCTCCAGTATTAAATTGGTAATCCTTCGATGTCTCAGAACGCGTCCTACCAACCGATCCCTTCTTCTAGTCAAGTTATGCCACAAGCTCCTCTTCTCCCCAATTCTATTCAATACCTCTTCATTAGTTATGTAATCTACCCATCTAATCTTCAGCATTCTTCTGTAGCACCACATTTCAAAAGCTTCTATTCTTTTCTTGTCTAAACTACACTCCTGGAAATGGAAAAAAGAACACATTGACACCGGTGTGTCAGACCCACCATACTTGCTCCGGACACTGCGAGAGGGCTGTACAAGCAATGATCACACGCACGGCACAGCGGATACACCAGGAACCGCGGTGTTGGCCGTCGAATGGCGCTAGCTGCGCAGCATTTGTGCACCGCCGCCGTCAGTGTCAGCCAGTTTGCCGTGCCATACGGAGCTCCATCGCAGTCTTTAACACTGGTAGCATGCCGCGACAGCGTGGACGTGAACCGTATGTGCAGTTGACGGACTTTGAGCGAGGGCGTATAGTGGGCATGCGGGAGGCCGGGTGGACGTACCGCCGAATTGCTCAACACGTGGGGCGTGAGGTCTCCACAGTACATCGATGTTGTCGCCAGTGGTCAGCGGAAGCTGCACGTGCCCGTCGACCTGGGACCGGACCGCAGCGACGCACGGATGCACGCCAAGACCGTAGGATCCTACGCAGTGCCGTAGGGGACCGCACCGCCACTTCCCAGCAAATTAGGGACACTGTTGCTCCTGGGGTATCGGCGAGGACCATTCGCAACCGTCTCCATGAAGCTGGGCTACGGTCCCGCACACCGTTAGGCCGTCTTCCGCTCACGCCCCAACATCGTGCAGCCCGCCTCCAGTGGTGTCGCGACAGGCGTGAATGGAGGGACGAATGGAGACGTGTCGTCTTCAGCGATGAGAGTCGCTTCTGCCTTGGTGCCAATGATGGTCGTATGCGTGTTTGGCGCCGTGCAGGTGAGCGCCACAATCAGGACTGCATACGACCGAGGCACACAGGGCTAACACCCGGAATCATGGTGTGGGTAGCGATCTCCTACACTGGCCGTACACCACTGGTGATCGTCGAGGGGACACTGAATAGTGCACGGTACATCCAAACCGTCATCGAACCCATCGTTCTACCATTCCTAGACCGGCAAGGGAACTTGCTGTTCCAACAGGACAATGCACGTCCGCATGTATCCCGCGCCACCCAACGTGCTCTAGAAGGTGTAAGTCAACTGCCCTGGCCAGCAAGATCTCCGGATCTGTCCCCCATTGAGCATGTTTGGGACTGGATGAAGCGTCGTCTCACGCGGTCTGCACGTCCAGCACGAACGCTGGTCCAACTGAGGCTCCAGGTGGAAATGGCATGGCAAGCCGCTCCACAGGACTACATCCAGCATCTCTACGATCGTCTCCATGGGAGAATAGCAGCCTGCATTGCTGCGAAAGGTGGATATACACTGTACTAGTGCCGACATTGTGCATGCTCTGTTGCCTGTGTCTATGTGCCTGTGGTTCTGTCAGTGTGATCATGTGATGTATCTGACCCCAGGAATGTGTCAATAAAGTTTCCCCTTCCTGGGACAATGAATTCACGGTGTTCTTATTTCAATTTCCAGGAGTGTATTTATCGTCGACGTTTCACTTCCATACATGGCTACACTCCATACAAATACTTTCAGAAACGATTTCCTGACATTTAAATCTATACTCGATGTTAACAAATTTTTCTTTTTCAGAAACCCTTGCCTTGCCATTGCCAGTCTACATTTTATATCCTCTCTACTTCGACCATCATCAGCTATTTTGCTCCCCAAATAGTAAAACTCATTTACTACTTTAAGTGTCTCATTTCCTAATCTAATTCCCTCAGCATCACCCGACTTAATTCGACTACATTCCATTATCCTCGTTTTGATTTTGTTGATGTTCATCTTATACACTCCTTTCAAGACACTATCCATTCCGTTCAACTACTCTTCCAAGTCCCTTGGTGTCTCTGACAGAATTACAATGTCATCAGCGAACCTCAAAGTTTTTATTTCTTCTCCATGGATTTTAATATCTACTCCTAACTTTTCTTTTGTTTGTTTTATTGCTTGCTCAATATACAGATTGAATAACATCGGGGATAGGCTACAACCCTGTCTCACTCTCTTCCCAACCACTGCTTCCCTTTCATACCCCTCGACTCTTATAACTGCCATCTGCTTTCTGTACAAATTGTAGATAGCCTTTCGCTCGCTGAAGGTATTGATACAATTCTAATCTCGTTCTAGACGGCTGCAGGACATCAATGGTGTCTGCACTTTAGGACAGGCGCCATATGCATGTAAGTTCCTACTTAGCGTCTGTTGAGAACTACGGAGTTGGGGGAACTGGGACGCGGCCGTCTAAGCGTCATTCTCCTTGTTCTGACATCAGCGGCTGCACGTTCAGCAGACGCCAACGGATACCGCAGTCTGCTGAAGGCACCTGCAGCGTACAACCTTGTTACAGTTTTGCCGTTGACTGAGAAGCGTAGCGACGCCTGCAGTTAAGTGCCATCGTTTTGACGCGGCACAAGCTATTGTTTCGAGCAGGAACGTTGTAGCAGCTGGGTGGATGGTACAAGCCAGCTTCTACCTCACCATGAGGTAAGAAGAAATCACCAACCCGGCACCACAATCCCTCCCGTTCTCACCCGCCACATCCTCACGCTTACACTGAACTGTTATGAGTAAATGATCTCTCCGATTCATATCGAAACATTTCCCATAACAGTATCTGAGGAGTAGAAAATATAATCTCTATTGTAACGGTACACTGTCCGTTGCAGTGTAACCACTGATTATTTAGTGATTTTTTAACGTTGGTTGTTTCCTTTTAAGTGCTAAGTGATTTGCTTGAGGTTGCATTCATGAATTTTTTGCCTGCATCCTTACTTTGTAGTAGGCTGTTCTTGGCAGTGAGGATGTTCTTTGTTTTAATATATGAATATTTAATGATAGTTCTTTCATTGTGTGTTGTAAACCATGTACACCTCCCAGTATGTAAAATTGGTCAAAAGTCCAGAAATTTTTTTACCGTCAGCTAGTTCTGTAGCACGCTATTAGTATTGTTGCCAGTTTTAAGAGTTCAAATCGTGCTACAAATGTTGTGGAAGTCATCTTGTTTCAACCAGTTCGCAGTGCCATGCCCAATTTCCTTTACTATTCGGTCTTTGTTTGCGATATTTTGTTTCTTGTCATCAAAAGGAAAAAGAAAGAAAAAGAGTATAGAAGTCTTGAGCCCATTTACGATACCATTAATTACGATTTATCAAAGAAATACACACATAGTGGAATACAAGACCAGGACGCAAGCTTAAATAACCTCGTTTAGAAGAGAGACCCAAAGACGACATTTGCTCATCTAAAAAGAGCATTACTGTCAAATTTATTGATATATTTGTGAAGAAAAAAACGCTGTGTACCTTATTCACAAATTTTAAAATATGTTACGAGAGCTCTACGAATGATATTAAAAAACTCGTGTGCAGATTTGTTTATCTAATTACTAAGAATGACCTACCACATTTTGAAAATGATGAGCGAAATAATTTGTTAGGAAATGTAATTTTTGAGAACATTGCTCTTGGAGAATACCGATTTTTCTCAGTACTTTAAAATGAACGTAAACAGTCTTGACTACAAGAAACCGTCATTTTTGTTGTTACCAGTTTCGGTCAGTTACAAAGCATCTTCAGACCAGACACCATCTTGGAATGCAGGGATGATGAACGGAGCAGGCATTTCGAACTCCAGGGAAGTTAACTGCTCAGTCTGTGACCTAAAAGTATCCGGCAATGTCCTGATCAAATTTGATCAAATAATTTGACAAAAAATTGAAGAAAAGCCCAGATTACAGCAGTAACAAACTGACAACATGTCCAAAGTTTGGTCAAATATCTTTCAAACCGTAAAAGTTACATTTGCCTGTATATACCCATGGATTTTTTCACACGTATCCCCTTTAAGAAGTTAGAACCCCCTGCAAGTAGGGACGAGCTCGACTGACTTCGTCGCTCAAGAGTGGGTCCATAAACCCGAATTAATTTTCTAATGGACGAGGCAGAATTTGGAGTCACTCCCGGCTCTTCATTCAAACGGAATGACACTGTGTCAGTCCAAGCAACTACATGGCGACGTAGCTATTTTCTCTACATTATTTACCTAAACTGTTACACCACAAAGCTACTTGAGGGGGTTAGGACGTCAAAAGGACCGACTTGGAGCAGGAGAGGCACCACAGGACATTTTAATTTCCACTGTCTATACTTTCACAAATAATTTTCATAAAACTCTGTCAGAATGACGAGGAAGGCTCAAAATTGCTCTGAGCACTATGGGACTTAACAGCTGAGGTCATCAGTCCCCTAGAACTTACAACTACTTAAACCTAACTAACCCAAGGACACCACACACATCCATGCCCGAGTCATGATTCGAACCTGCGACAGTAAGGGTCTCGCGGTTCCGACTGACGCGCCTAGAACCGCACGGCCACAACGGCCGGCTGACGAGGAAGGATTCCGGATTCACACTCATAGCAGTGGAGGTTCAAAAACATAACAAGATAATTTTTTTTAAATGTGAAATTTCATTATTTTTTACTTACTATTGGCTGCATTTGTTATTATAGGTACACTTTTCTCGATAAGTAAGACAGATTCTTCGGTGAATTTTGCACAGCATACAAACCGCACTCGCAGGTGTATGAAACTCTAGAATTTATTTAGTTTATGAAGAAAAGAGTTTCATAACCCTTCAAATATGGTTTATATGCTGCGCAAAATTCATCGAAGAATCTTTCTTATTTATGAAGAGAAGTGTACCTATAGCAACAAATGCAGGCAATAGTAAGTGAAAACAAATAATGAAATTCACATGTAAAAAAAAATTTTTGTTATTTTTTGAACCTCCACTGCTATGAGTGTGAATCCTGAATCCTTCCTGGTCATGCTGACAAGGTTTTATGAATTTACTTGTGAAAGTACAGACAGTGAAAATTAACTGTCCTGTGGTGCCTCTGCTGTTCCAAGTCGGCCCATTTGACGTCCTACCCCCCTTAAACCATTCAAAGTTACACGAAATTATCTTCTACTACTACACTAGAATGGAATAAATTACTTGTGCAACAAGTTAAAATATGCTTTCGGAAAGCATGTCGGGACAGATGATTGTATAATGCATGTGGAAGCGGTCTCAGACTCGTTTCGGTGGGTATCGACTAGTCCATCCTCAGCACCACTTGCGTCTCTCGCTCTGCTAGCAGTGTAATGGTGCGCGCACCCCCACACGACGGCAGCCCCTGGCTTGTCGCCAGCTAACCCCACCCCGCCCAGCAGAGTCCGCAATTAGCACTCAGCGGCACCGGGCTTTTCTCGCCGGCCTCTGGCACCGCGCCGCTCCATCACCTACACAAAGTCCGTTACACGGAGCGCCCCTGCCGGCGACTTAGAGCACAGCCACTCTAGTCGCTCACTACTGGGTCAGAAAACCTTTACATGCTGGCACACGAGGAAGAGGCTAAAGAACCGTTGGCATACGGGACGAGTTAGCTAATGTTGACATGGCGATCTAAGAGTTTTTTGACGTCATTTCCTGCTGTTTCACGTTGAGAAGCCATTTCGTCACGTGAAACATAAGTTCTGCGATGTTTGGGCAACGTGCCATGCAAAGAAGAACCAATAGGAATCATTAACGCTTCCTGCATCACAAGCAGTAAGCAAGACTCCATACTGTGTCTGTCGTGTTCTGTGGAAGCCCATATTCAGTTGGTTTTATGTTACACGTTATATCCTATGAATATATGCCACTTTTAAGAACCAGCAAGTTGAATATCTCGACAACGAATCTATACTGGTACGATTTGTTATAATAAAAAGACGGGAAATCTCTTGCTGAAGGTTTGCGAATTTTCATATTTATTTATTTCGCGTTATATATTGAAGAGCCAAAAAAATTGGTACAGCTACCCAGTATCGCGTAGGACCCCCGTGAGCACGCCCAAATGACGAGGCACGACGCGATATGTACTGGAGGGAACTGACAGCATGAATCCAGCATGGCTGTCCATAGATCTGTAAGAGTACGAGGGGGTGGAGATCTTCTGAACAGCATGTTGCAAAGCATACCAGATATGCTCATGTCTGGGAAGTTTGATGCCAGCGGAAGTCTTTAAACATAGAAGAGTATTTCTGGAGCCACTCTGTAGGAATTCAGGACGTGTGGAATGTCGCATTGTCCTGCTGGAATTGACCAAGTCTGTCGAAATGGACAATGCACATGAATGGATGCACGTGATCAGACAGGATACTTACGTACGTGTCACCCTTCAGAGTCGTATCCAGACGGATCAGGGGTCCCATACCACTCCAACTGCGCATATCCCACACCATTACAGAGCCTCCACCAGCTTAAACAGTCCCTCCACCAGCTTAAAAAGTCTCCTGCTACATGCAGGGTCCATGGATTCTTGAGGTTGTCTCCTTACCTGTTCACGTCCATCCGCTGGATACAATTTGAAAAAGAGACTGGTCCGTCCAGGCAATATGTTTCCAGTCATCAACTGTCTAATGTCGGTGTTGACGGGCCCAGGCGAGGGGTAAAGCTTTGTGTCGTGCAGTCATCAAGGGTACACGTGTGGGCCTTCGGCTACGAAAGCCCATATCGATGGTGTTTCGTGAATGGCCCAGCATTGAAATTTTCAGCAATTTGCGGAAGGGTTGCACTTCTGTCACGCTGAACGATTCTCTTCAGTCGTCGTTGGTTCCGTTCTTGCAGATATTTTTCCGGTTGCAGCGATGTCGGGGATTTGGTGTTTTACCCGATTCCTGATTTCACGGTACACTCGTGAAGTGGTCCTTCGGGAAAATCCGCACGTCATCACTACCTCGGAGATGCTGTGTCCCATCGCTCGTGCGCCGACTATAGCTCCACGTTCAAACTTACATGTTGGTAACCTGCCATTGTAGGAGCAGTAACCGATCTAGCAAGTGCACTAGACACTCGTTGTCTTACATAGGCGTTGCCGACCGCAGAGCCGTATTCTGCCTGTTCATACGTCACTATATTCGAATACACATTCCTGTAAAAGTTTCTTTGGCGCTTCAGTGTAACTCACGTGTTGTAAAAGTAAGCATTCTATGACAACGACACATTAAAGACTCATGAAAATGTGTCTTTCTTATTAGTATTTATTATAATCAAATGTCAACTGATGATCTCCGGGCGATTAAAGCCATTAGAAAATGTGGCATAAAATAGGTCGCTAGAGGCGGAGTTTCAGCAAAACGTAGTTGAATGAAACATCGTGCTGGAGTACCGAGGGTGCATCGATAGAGTACTCGTGTGGTGCTGTATACGGTTTTTCCTCACCTTCACGTTTTGTAAAGGGTTGTTAGATGTTCCTATGAAATTAATGGTTCAAATGGCTCTGAGCACTATGGGACTCAACTGCTGAGGTCATAAGGCCCCTAGAACTTAGAACTACTTAAACCTAACTAACCTAAGGACAACACACACATCAAAGCCCGAGGCAGGATTCGAACCTGCGACCGTAGCGGTCGCGCGGTTCCAGACTGTAGCGCCAGAACCGCTCGGCCACCAGCGGCCGGCTATGAAATTAATAACTTCTGTAATATTTGACGGTATGTAAAGGTAAGTTTGTTCGATTCGGTGAACTTCTATAAGCTGATGTCCTTGCTGAGTGCATATTTATCTTACAAGTTAGTCATATTACACGTTCACAGATATTGCACTAGTTACTTTTGTAAAGGAAATGCGGTTCTGTAATAAGAGCTAACGTAGGAAATCTGTGCGTGTGCGTTTTCATGTACAAACTGCGTATTTTGCGATTCGAAGAAAGCCGGCATCTGCAACTAGAGAGCGGTCAGAGCGCAAAATCACGTTAACCAGCTCGTGCCGTATGCCGACAGCGCTGTGTCTTCTGACGCTGGATATCCGGTCTGCGTGCATGTCAACGTTAGCTGTCATGTCCTGTGTGACGACGGACTGGTACGTGCGCGAGGCCACAAATGTAACAAATAACACCACAGACAATTAAATTTCTATAATGATTAAAGCGCAATGCAACCAATGTCAGATAGGGACGAACAGTAATATGTGCACAGAATAACTTTACTCACCTCTGTGCAGATGGCGAAGCAGGGTGGAGACTCCATTGTGAATGACCTACTTGCCGTAGGGTTGGTGAAGTTCCACAGCAGAAGCTGTCTTGCGAACACACATCTCACATAACTTGTAAGCTACGCCTAAGAAGTTTGCGAACCATCATATTAAAAGGTGCACGTGTGACAGCTGACAAATGTAGGTACCCAAAGCCAAGAGGTTCTCACTGGAGAACCGAAAAAATCGTTGCATAGATAGTGGATCAGACAAAGCAAAATAAGTCCGACCCCGCACTGCCAGATCGTAAACTCGTAAAACAAAGAACAAATCTGTTAAATATTCAGTATATTCCGAGGATATCCAAAAGAACGCATTTACTAGGGACATGTTCGGTGTACTGGATCTGGAGGGTAGTATACAGGAATACGTTGCTCGAATTGAGCCGGAATTGCTGTGTGCAACTGTTGATCGTGTCGTTTTACGGATGTAGGATCTAGCCGACGTTTCCGATGTTCATGTTGAACAAATCGTGTAAGCGGCGATTAGTAAGAAAATCAACATTATGTCTTTTTCACTTGTGTGATCTTTTCTGACTATATACCGTTCGTAATCAATTAGATGTTGATACATCTGTATACGTCTTTCTTGCATTCGCAGGGCGAGATTTGTACCTGGTGCCCTTAATTGAAACTAATTTTTTTCCAGAGTAAATCGGTTCGACATTAACGCATTAGAATATCTATTTATTTTCGCTACGATACGATTGAACAGAATGGCAGCTAACTCTAAATGTAGATAAATGCAAATTAATGCAGATTAATAGGAAAAAGAATCCCGTAATGTTTGAATACTCCTTTAGTAGTGTAGCGCTTGACACAGTCACGTCGATTAAATATTTGGGCGTAACATTGCAGAGCGATATGAAGTGGGACAAGCATGTAATGGTAGTTGTGGGGAAGGCGGATAGTCATCTTCGGTTCATTGGTAGAATTTTGGGAAGATGTGGTTGATCTATAAAGGAGACCGCTTATAAAACACTAACAATACCTATTCTTGAGTACTGCTCGAGCGTTTGGAATTCCTATAAGGTCGGATTGAGGGAGGACATAGAAGCAATTCAGAGACCGGCTGCTAGATTTGTTACTGATAGGTTTGATCATCACGCGAGTGTTACGGAAATGCTTCAGGAACTCGGGTGGGAGTCTCTAGAGGAAGGGGGGGGTTCTTTTCGTGAATCGCTACAGAGGAAATTTAGAGAACCAGCATTTGAGGCTGACTGCAGTACAATTTTACTGCCGCTAACTTATATTTCGCGGAAAGACCACAAAGATAAGAGAGACTAGGACTCGTACAGAGGCATATAGACAGTCATTTTTGCCTCGTTCTGTTTGGGAGTGGAGCAGGTAGAGAGGATGCTAGTTGTGGTACGAGGTACCCTCCGCCACGCACCGTATGGTGGATTGCGGAATATGTATGTAGATGTAGATTAAACAATGGATGCCCGCGAGTTGCCGCACTTTATTTATAACCACCAAGTACGTACTAGATCTCGGACACAAAAATGTAGCCCCAGTGTTGAAATAGATTTTCGTGCTGTGTGGTGGGTGAGTTCAAGCCTTATATTCTACGGGGGCGCGCGCCTCAATTGATCATGGTCTGCTGGCCTGTGCACTTCGAGCATTGGCGTTGCTAATCCTTTATTACATAGCATGGTACTGGAGTCTTCACGCTTTGTAGTTTCAGGAAACGTTTTTAATAATCCGGCACCTGTGATTATATATAACATCATTAAACTTACAAGAAGTAAAATTCTCATTAAACGATAGGCTTGACTGTGTAGCAGGAACAGCTACCCATTCCAGTAGTAAAATAAAGAAAATACAGGAGCACAGGGGAAACGTTAGCTAGGTTTCATTACTTCAGCAAAAACTCGAAAGAAGAAGAAGAAAATCTGATATTTTGGTAAATTGTCTGAAGTTTGACATATAATTTTTTGCATGATACATTTTCTGTATGTTACTTTGCCTGTATCAGAGTAAGCGACTGTGTCTGCTGTGCTGATTCACATCAGATGATCTTCGAGGCCATGCATCTGGAAACCACTGGAGGTAACATGTTCGTGGAAGGTTGCATTAAGCAGATCTTTCAGGAGGTGAGTGGCATGAAGTGTTGCCCCACCTTGCATGAGAACTGTGGTTTTCACACAGTTGCGCTCTTCGTAAGCGCGCCACACAAGGAGATCTCGATACCTTGCAGACATGATGCTACACCTGACAGTTGTCTGCAGCTCGTGGTCGTGCGGTAGCGCTCTCGCCTCCCGCGCCCGGGTTCCCGGGTTCGATTCCCGGCGGGTCAGGGATTTTCTCTGCCTCGTGATGACTGGGTGTTGTGTGATGTCCTTAGGTTAGTTAGGTTTAAGTAGTTCTAAGTTTTAGGGGACTGATGACCATAGATGTTAAGTCCCATACTGCTCAGAGCCATTTGAATTTGAAACTCTCTTTAAAGACGAACGGACCGTCACTCTACAGAATATTGCCTGGTCACTTCGATTCGTGGCAGAAATAGAAGATCAAATTCAGAACATTGCTACAGGTCATGAGATTTCAGTTACTGCGTAGTCTGGATCTCGTACGGGTACCAGTGTAATATAGACCGGAAACTTTGCATACTGTTGGCCGTGGTATGGACAGTTTTTATGACAGTACACGAGCACTCGCACCACCTGCGGCGCGTGCTTCATCGTGAGTTACAGTAACAGGAACCTCGTCAATAACTTCCACCGGGATTGGACGCCTTGGGCTTCCCGGTGCCACACCAAGCTCACTCGTGTTTTCGAATCTCATTATCATCTTTATGCCATTTAATGACATCCAGTTTCTTCTCGGACCTTTCGATCGGCAATTCTGTCACATTGCAGCACGGCAGTTGCTGACGTACGCATAAAATAGTTTCACTAACAGCGTGCGGCCTCTTTTTCTCGACGACCACACTGTTAACTCACATTGTGACTTGACAAATGATAGAATGGGTATCATACCGCTACACACAATTTCTTGTAGCCTTGTCCGAGAATCCACAACTGTCATGAAAGTATGGAATCCATAGGTTCAGGAAGACCATACTAATCGCCTTGCAGGATTTCAATTGCACCATGCAACTAGGGCCCCAGATGAGAGCTGTATAGTTCTGTGAGCGTCTTAGTTACTTCACGTGGTTTGAGTCAGCACATGGAATATCAACGTGGACAGAGCGACGACGTCTCCAGCACTACTGTGTGTCAGCAAGTCGAACACTTTTACGTCTTGCCTTCTTTCGAAAGCAGTTCACTTACGGCTTTCATAGCGAATAATCTGGACAACAGGCTCTCCATTATTGACGTGTTAAAGTCGGTGGCTGACAACATTTGACAACAAGATAACGAAGATCTGATAGTAAGGTTGCTGTCATCTGTAGAGAATGTGTGGTCAGCGCGCTGTCCTTACCTCTCACTCATTGTAAACATTTAGTCGTGGTCCCAAGGGACTGGAATGCTACCTACTATGACTGATGAATTCTGGTATAGACTTGAAGGGGCATAGAGTGTTTTATCCCTTATCTGTCTTCCAGTCTCAGTTCGAACAGATGCTAATAGCACTTAGAGCCATTATTGCCACCATAGGTGGCAGCTGTAAATTCTACAGTTCATGTGTACTCCCAAATCAGCCACTAATTTAAGTATGTTTTGCTTCTATTATTCTGTTGTTTGCTATCATTACATGTGTTGCAATTTTAATGACTAGCGGTGATTTATAGAATATGCTCTGCTTCAAATGGTATTCCAAATATATATCGTTTCATGTATAATGGCTATCAATTTTAACCACTCGCCCTTCTCCTTGTTGTTCAAAACATTTGTTGTAAGGCTATCTTCACTGTTATCTGATCGCTCTGTGTATTTCCTGTCCATTATCTGTTATGAAGGCTGTAGAAGTGCAGTTCGTTGCTAGGCCATCAGTGTGAAACGTCTCCTAAAGGGTTGTCGGCTTACCGCCGTGTCATCCTGTGCCATCGGCGCTATTGGATACAGTATGATGATGGTGCTGGGTATGCACACCGATGTCCCGGCCGTTGTCCTCTTTCTTGACTTTGGGACCGCTACTATTCCGTCCAGTAGCTCCTCAGTTGGCACCACGTGGCTCCACCGAGAAAAAACCCCGGTCAGTACCAGGAATCGAACCCAAGTCATCCGCATAGCAGCTAGATACGTTGACCACTGAGCTACGAAAACGGACCGTTGGACGCAGAATGCCGGCCGCTGTGGCCGAGCTGTTCTAGGCACTTCAGTCCGTAACCGCGCTGCTGCTACGGTCGTAGGTTCGAATCCTGCCTCGGGCAAGGATGTGTGTGATGTCCATAGGTTAGTTAGGTTTAAGTAGCTCTAAGTCTAGGGTACTGATGACCTCAGATGATACGTAGCATAGTGCTTAGAGCCATTTGAGCCATTTTGGAGGCAGGATGTCCAGATATAATTATGGCTCCTGAAACGGGTGCTACACCTGATGGTGAATATTATCGGTAGCAGTTTCCACTCGACAAATTCTTGGTCGCCAAGTTTTTGCCACTGAGCTACGAAGGCGGAACTTTGGACGTAGTATGTCCAGATATGGCTATGGCTCCTGGAAGGGGTGCTACATCTGCTGCTGAAGGTTATCCTTAGCGGTTTCCAGCTCGACAAATTCTACATCGACAAGCTTTCGTGATATTTATTAACTTACTGTAAAAAAAGTTGTCAGCCTGCTTCTGCACACAAGTTTAATCTGAAATAGAAATTCAAAGAAATTTAAAAGGATAGTAATAAATTCCCATCAACATTTGGTCCAGCACTAAACCAAGCTTACAGCGTCTTTTCACCCATCGACGTTCCATGAACACTTGAGGCTGAAAGAATTCGAAGTTCATTTATTTGTAAATATGTGACGTCATGTTAGATGTTGTTTTAGTAGCAATTAATGTCAAGTCGCAACTACTTTAACAACCAGAGGATCTGCCTTTGGCCACATATATTTTCGTTTCCAACGCTCGATATAGTAGCGCCTAAATGTCCTTACATAGTTTTTCAAAATAGTCTTTCATGTACAGAGTGTTCAAAGGACTACAGTTTAACTTCCCTCTACGTTAGGTACGTACAGACAACGTTTTACTAAAGCTCAGCAAGGATAGGGAAGGAATTTAGACTTGGCTTTGCTTAATGAAGTAGTTGTACATTACCATGAGATGATTTACGGACAGTCTGAGAAATAGGACAGATGAGCAATGAATTGATAGAAATGAATAAATTAACTAAAGATGTGGCAAATCCAAAAAGGTTTGATTAGAGTCCTAGAAAATGCCGAAAGTACTGACTGTCTCTACTTATATGTGTTTCTTACACTTAGCTTGATATCAATAACATAATCGCTTTTATGATTTTTTTTAATTAAGTGATTGGGAGAAGATTAAAAACTATTAAAAATATCGAATTTGAAATACTATGTGGATTAGCACCACAGGACTAAGACTTGGGAAATTGTTTATGATGCAATTGAATTTCTCTTACTTAGTGTTTACTTATCATGCATGCACATGTTTAATTTGTTTAAGAGAATGAATTGCGAGCAGGCTTGACATTTTCAATCTTTCGCATCTCTTCAGTGCTTCTTTATTTATATTTTACGCAGGTAACAATGTACATTGGTGCGAGACATCTGACTGCGATAGATTAACACACTTGAGATTCCCTGTCCAATTCATGAGCAAGGGTTTCTCAGATGGTACCTTTGTTTAATTTTAGGGAGAGTTCAACGGATGTGGCACTTCACCTACGTATTTATCTGCGTAATCTTCAGAATATCTCTCTAGAAACATATTTAACCAAGTTCTGTCCTCTACACTCAAGTACCTTTAGGGAGGACGTCGTAATACCTAGTTTTATATTTGACCGTAACAATTTTATCTTTTTTAGAAAGATTTTGTTGGCATTGGTCAATCTGCATTTACATCTCCTTTACTTCGGCCAGCGCAATTTATTTCACTGCACACGCAATAGAACACTTCTATTACTTGGGGTTCTTTATCTCCTAATCCAGTTCCGTCAGTATTAATTTGTTTGATTAAACATCTTTGCGACTGTCCTTTCCTTTTACTGATCTTTCGAGTTATTTGATGTCTCAAAGAGAATTAGAGAGTCTTCGCAGAACACCTAAGTTTCAATTTCTTCTCAATGAACTTTAATATGTTTTCCGAATTTCTCCTTGGTTTGTTTTACTGCTTGGTCAATGTGCAGACTGACTACTGAACAGCATCAGGGATAGGCTACGGCTCTGTCTCACGCCCTTCCGAACTGCTGCTTCCCTTTCATATCTTTAAACTCTTTCAACTCCAGTCTGATTTTTGCTCAACTAGTAAATAACTTTTTTCTCACCGTATCTCTATCCACGCTATCTTCAGAATTTCAAAAATGGTATGAAATCTACGTATACAAATGTTTTCTCTGTATCTACAAAAGGTTAATCATCTTGCAGGATAAGTCGCAGGGTCAGTGTTGTCTCACCTAATGCTTCATATTTCCAGGAGTCAAAGCTATCTTCCCACAGATGAGCTGGAACCAGTCTTTCCAGCCAAGTCAATATTTTGTCATCATGGCATATTGAACTAATGGTTCTGTAATATTAACACTGGTCAAAACCTTTGTTCTTTCGAACTGAAAGTAGACAGGTTACATTCTTGTTGAAGTGCGAGGCTATTTCGCCAGTCCCATACATTTGCATACAATGTAGAACAATTTTATCGAGACAAACATCATCTTCATATTCCCTCCATCTTTCCACACCTTGCTTAGTACCGATTTGCAACATGAGAAATCAATAATTCATATTATTTTGTCACAGTTAAAAACTCAAAGAGATCTCATTTGTTTTAAACCTTCAGTTACGATTGAATTTGTATTTTGTAGATATATCTCGACTCAAAAATCGATGTCGAGAATTTGGTGGATAGAAATATATCGAAAGAAAATCTATAGTCCTGTCGTTATGTAGCATTTATTAGTTCGTTAATTCAACACATGTTTACTGAAGTGAACGTGTAAGACTCCATCTATAACGTACTAGCTCTAGTGTGCGGAGTTGACTGAAATGTTTAATATCGGCCATACAAAGCTTTTGGTCCTGTGCCTATTAGAATCTTTAATTCATATAGTCAACCAAATTTTCTCAAACTTCATGTTTTCACTGTACGAAAAGGTGATTAGGTGTTGCTACATTTTGCGATAAGTATCTGATTGTGTTTTTGGAGATTTCGTCTCATATTGTTTCAGCTCAGCTCATTATTACAAATATGGCTGTGTTCGAGAACGACTCGAACTGTCCGAACAGTTTACGCCAAAGTTCGGGAAATCTCTGCTTCTGTTCGATCTTTTGATTGGCCCGCGATCTAGTGACTTTGTTCGTACTATTATACATCAACGGACTTGCTGTAGCATTTGTAAGGTACTGTGGACTTTAATAATAAAAATAACTGTGAAACACGAACTAAAATATCTTCTAGGGTTATATATATGATGTAACCTCGGCAATGAATAGATAGATAATAGTTTACAATCATGTTTCTGTACAATTTTTGAACATTCGCTTTTTCCGCTCTCTAATGACATCTCATGATACTATCTAAAACGAATATTTCCGCTGTAATTTATTCTTACGAGAGGAATTACAGTAAGTTTACCAAGATCTATTTCGTTTGTTAGGCATTTAATTTTTCATTAATTTTCTTCATTGTTTCGTCTGAATGGAGACATTTGAAGTAAATCGATGAAGTGTTTTTTTGATATTTGGTAACAACCTTCCTCCTTTATGTATTACATATATACATACATACATGTCTCCAGTCGGTCAGTGAAATCATATGTAGACAGTGATCTTTCTCTTTTATTGAAGGTTAATTGTGCGGAATTTCACCAAGTTGAAATAAAACTGTGGCTTTGTATGAACTGAAAATAAAGAAAGGGACACTCCTCTTTATATGTATGTAGATAGACTGAAGTATTGAGCATGTTGAAATCTACGTTCTGCCTTGTTGGAGACACAACAGAATATCTCTCGGAATTAATTAAAGTTTCTTAATGTGTTTTTGAACGACATAGAACTACTCATAGAGATGAAAGCACTTCTACCTATATCGAACCCGTAAGAACACACATATGGACCGTACTGTTGTTGCCAGCCCAACGGAAGACACGAATGAGTGATCTCATTATTACACAACAGTATAGATCAAGAATTGAACAAAAGAGGATGATGGGGAAGGGGTGGGGGGGGGGGGAGGGGTAGGGGCGACGTACGTCGCACTTTCTTCACGTGTGTTCCTCATTCGTTTTTCTATGTTTACAGTTGCATGATTGATGTGAATCACACGACACATAGCCACGGTATTTTTCTGCTGGATTCTGTAATGTTAACCTTCCTGCCACAGGGTGGAATACCATGAAACAAGTCACAAGGCCATGTGGTATATAGCACCTACTTAAAAAACTGTTTTTCATCTTATGAATCATGTTAGTTTGATATACGTACGTCAACGCAATAGCGCACACTTGTGCCGATTCCTGTGCTAACAGTAACAAGCAAGACTAGTCTGACTTGTCACAACCGTGTGGTAGTTAAGTAAATCAGTTCACACTAGCATGTGATGAAGTATGTTATGCACGTAGGAGTGCGACAATGCACTACTACTAACTTGCAAACACGCATTTCTCTGAACTGCACCATATCCACTTACTCAGCGATCCACCCGATGTTGACGACCACAAAACTTGGCACGCACAGCTTTTATGCGCGTCACACAGAGGCGGGGCCGTGCACTTGCTCCGGAGAGCGTCGTATTGTTCGGAGATGACGAGCTGCCATGTTCGGGGAGTCGCCACTCGGCAATCTGTCAGTGTTGACAGGCCCGCGGAGTGACAGGTCATTAATAGCGAGCAGTCGGTAGGAACTTTGGCCTCTGTGATAGCCTGTGACAGGCGACTGGTGCTTAGGGTGCGCGACGTGGGGAGGCTGTGGTAGGGCGAGCTGACGTGGGGGCGTGCCGGAGTTTTCTGCCCCGTCTTCATGGCAGGCCGAACCAGGATGGGCGGCG